>NW_027639418.1:0-55610 GCF_949152265.1 Phoxinus phoxinus | reverse complement strand
TGTTATTTGTGTGCAAGAGAAACAACCGACCTGCAGCATTAGGGCATGTGGCGAGTGCACAAATATGGAGGAGTTTTCCCTGGGCGAGGACTCCAGACACAGCTGTGCGTCGGTGGCTTTAGCGTTGTAGGTGAAGGCAATGCTGCTGGCCAACTTCCCATCATACAAAACCTGCTTATGGTGCTCAGCCAGGTGGATGTCGCTTTCTGACTTGAACTTAAACGTGCTCTGTGAAAAAAGACAATTCAAGTTTGGTAAATGAGTTACATCCTTCAAACAAAGTTCTCTCGCGTTTTGCTTCTCTTTCAGCTTCTCTTGGCAGCGGGCTTGTGGAAAGCACCAGGGACTGGGCTGCATCCCAGAGGACTGATACTAATAATAATAATAAAAAAAGCTTTAATTACTGAGGCACAGAGCAGCCACACACACAGGCGTACATTATCTTAATGAAGCTCTGGCTGCAGAAATGTGCCATTTCACTAATGGCTCTGAGCGAGAGTGTATGCCAGTATGAGCATGTGTGTGTAAATGTGCATGTATCTGCAAAATCTCTCTCATGCGAAGCACTTTGTGCCACTAGTCATCTACTCAACTGAGTGAGTGAATGAGGGACTTGCATAAGATCATGCAGAATTTCCTGACTGTGCATGACAGGATTTTCAACTCACCATTTAATTTGCTTTTCCCCCCAAGATTTTATATATGGGATGTTTGGAAACTATTTATTTTGATCTTATTAGGATTTTTTTCAAATGCATTTTACCCAGTGAACAGCCTTTGTGTAAGTGTTTTACTCAGATAAATGTGTAATTTAAAGACATCCATCCATCTATTTTCCAAACCAATTGTGATATTGAGGATTCTGGAGCCTATCCCAGCATCTCAAGCCATAGGCAGGGAAAAATCCTAGACATGTGGCCAATTTAAAGACATGTAACAACAAATATACTCGATTCTAGAGATTCTAGAGTCTAGTTAGAAAAAAATAAATACACAATAAATAGTATTGTTAAAAAATCATCCTCAAATAAATATGAATATACAAAAGTAACACTCATATAAATAAAAAATATATTTTTTAATAAAATAAAAAATTTTATTATAAAAAAGTATATTTGTAAAAGCCATCTTAAGCCCCTGTCATGACATGGATTTTTTTATTTTTTTTTATAAAAAAATGTATATATACAGTATATATGCAGAAAAACTATTATTTTCAACCTTCATTCTGACCTTCTGTCTGAAATGATCTTTGTTTAAGAGGCGGCTCCTTTAAGGCCACTGTTATGATTGGCTAACACCATTGTATAGGAAACTGTATCAATCCCTAATCGCTATAGCATGCGAGTAAGTATTTTGAAAGCATTATCCATTTACAGACAAAGCATGATGAAATCATTTACTTGCGTTTTTCGATGATCTAATACAGCTGACTGCTTCATCTATCAACAAAAGTTCTTTGCAAACTCTCCATTACACTGTGCCTCGTTTACAAAACAAAATGCTCCGAACAAACATATAAACCTCTGACGCTATCCGGGACGCCATTAAAATAAACCATCTGATGCTGGGATCCCTCTACAGAGACACCAACGAGCTGTTTAAACGAGACGCGTCGAAGCGAATGTTCTTTCACTCTTACATTTGTCCTGTTGTCGACAGACTAGGGGCGTAGAGTATGTCAGAAACTAAACGCACATACGTTTACTGTATCCAGTGTAGACAGCATAAGTGATTATAATGGAGTCTATTTGCTTTTTGACTCAACACTCATATCCAATATAGGCAAATGTCAGCCGTTAAGTGACAATGCCAGTGTGCAGGACCTATGGTGCGATGATCTATTCGTCGATGTCTTTCTAGAGCAGGGATAGGCAACTCCGGTCCTGGAGGGCCACTGTCCTGCAGAGTTTAGCTCCAACCCTAATTAAACACACCTGAACAAGGCAATCAATGTTTTCAGATTACTAGATAGATACAGGCAGGTGAGATGTTATCAGGGCTGAAGCTAAACTCTGCAGGACAGTGGCCCTCCAGGACCGGAGTTGCCTATCCCTGTTCTAGAGGCAGTCACATGCAAATATATTTTTATATAAGTCACAGATCCCACAATATCCAAACGAGATATTTTTGGAGCTTGATTGAATAAATGCTTTGTTTATAATGCAGAGGATGTTTTATTTAAGCTATGAAACTTGCAGGATGTTGTAATGGTACATATAGGCCTCATATGTGTCAAAAGATCAAAGCAAGTTTGATTTCTCATGTCATGACCCCTTTAACTTTCTAAAAGACTGAACATTAAGCATTATAGGCAATATTATAGGCATGCACATAAACAATACAATCTGCAACATCGAACTGCCTTACGAATCTACAGCAGCACTTCTGAACAGGAATGACAGATGTATTAGTAATGAGACCAGCACAAACACAGTCACACACACACAGAGCAATTTAAAAAAAAAACAGTACGATGCAAAATAAGCCCTTGCACTGGCACTGAGATTCGCTGCAGTTTCCTCAGGACTAGTGCCAATGTGTCCACTTAGCAACACACTGACTGGCACTGAACACAGCATCAAAACTTATCTACCAGAAACGCCTCACACACTCACTGCGGACCAAAATACACACAAACAACTAGCTTAAGTTTAACTAGCTCTCTAAATAGGGACATATCTTAGCCTTCTATTATTTATAAGCATTTTTAAGAACAGCATGAGAGGTTTAACCGTGCAAAGAGTCTAGCAGCTACAGTAAAGCACAGCGTGCTATCGGCACACTAATTAAAGCATCAGAACTAAACGAAAATCTAAATATGTCCAAAAATCAAGACCATGTAAGAGGGGAATGTATGAACCAATAGTTTCAATATGGTTCTCTTCCCCGGTGTCATCCAAAGACTAATCCCATTGTATAATATAATATAAAATAATAACCAATAAATGTAAGATAACGCACATCATGCCGTCAGCATGCTAATTAAAGCATGGACCAGAAAAATATATAAATATTAAAAAAATACAAAATATATACATTATCTAAAATATTTTTTTTTTACAATATAAAACTAAATTAATTAATTATAAATAAAGATGAAATATATATATATATACAATAGTCAACATAATTATTTTGACTAGTCAGTGGTTTTATATACCGTCATATCCACAATCATGACTTATCTCTAAAATTATTATAATTTTTCCCTGAGAACATTATATAACTTCTGAAGACACATTGCATCAAATTTGCATCCAATCCACAACTGCTATAGGTCAGAATCACATATACTATGAAAAAAGACATTGTACAAAATCTCCTTCATGGTATCAACTCAAATTTTTAATTTCAGTGAACTTAAAACTTCAAGGCAACCAGGTTACTCACTTTAAGTTAAACCACCGATAATTGTTTACAGTGTGGGAGCAGTAGTAGTGAACACACACTGCAAGCAGTGGACACTCACACCCGGTGGTGCCCAGGGAGCGTTTAGGTGTCATTTCCTGCCTGTATTGAAAATCTAACCCGTGACCTTGGGTTACAAGTCCGACTCTCTAACCATTAGGCCACGATATAAACCTGCTGCTGTAATCTCGTGATCCAGCATTCGACACATGCCATTCATCTGGAGTCACGGAGGGCACAGCGGCACTGGCAAACTCAACCAGCTGTCTGGGAAACGGGTCACTGCTTCGACACCCTATGGCAGATATCCGATGCTGCAAAGCCAGCACACTTCTTCCTTGCCGTCTCTCGTTGCAATCCCATGAGAGGACAGCCACACCAGCAGCGGTGACAGAGACTAACAGCACTGGAATCCAGCAGAGCTTTCATACACTCTGATGAATGATGATCTATATAACTTAAACGCACACAAAGGCGCCAGTCCAGACGGCTCTCTTTGCGACAATGCCAAGTGCCCCATACCTCACATGCTAATTACCACGGCAACACACAGCCAGAGAGCAGCTTGTTGGCTAACACATGCTGACCAGACATCTGGACTTCCTCTGGTACAAGGACCGTATCAACTGGCTGCAGCAGCAATACACACTCACACACACAGACCAACAGACAGCTAAGGACACAAACGAGCACACATTTTCCACATAAATTATATGCATGTTATATAAACAAAACAATCCACTACATACTACTCATACTAGTTTTGCAGTGAACACCCTGCTATATTTGCAAAAATGACTTGACCTTTAATTGAAGTGTGACTAATCAACCATGATTTTAACATATTTTCCTTGACTCATTATTTGATCAGACTTCCAAAATTTGACATTTTCACACAAAATTGAATTAATAATGCAAAATAATTGCTTTTCACCAGATGGTGTTTATTCCAAAATGCAATCTATTGACGTAATGTGACAACAATGTAGCATGCTATTATTTGAAACATTCATCTCTGCATAATGCGTACTGTTTCATATACAAGGGGTTGAACTGAACAAGCAATAAAATTGGCAATATTGAACACTAATTGCAACATTTCTAAACATAACATCTGTATTTGCAACATTTATTGTTGCATGTCGCATACTGTCTCAGACTACTGATCAAAAGTTTGAGGCCAGTCAGATATTTTTCTTTTAAAATAAATCATTACCTTTATTTATCAAAGAAAAAAAAATGCATTAAAGACTTTTATATTGTAATTCAAATAAATGCTGTTCTTTTGAACTTTCTCTTCATCAAAGAATACAATGCACATAATGCAGCGAAAATCATGTTATTATTCCATTATGAACAAGCGATTTGCTGCAATGAAGCAGCACCTTAAAGGTAGGGTAAGCAATTTCGGAGCGGCTAGCAATAGCAAGCTAGCTTAGAAAGCCAGAGACCCCACCCTCCCCAGAACAACAAAAAGTGTTTATGAAAAATAAACTGGCTACCCTACCTTAAACAAGACCGGTAAGAGATTTTTGCATTAAAAATCCACATCAACTTCTATATCAATAATGTAAAACATTCACTGCATATATCAGGTCTCTCTCCACTGAGGCATCTTCATGACAGTGCATCAGAGCGTTGTACACACATCAGAGAATGTACACACACATACACACACACACACACATCCCATGAATAATCCACACTCTCTGCTCTCTTGATTTTTCTTCTATAGCTAAAGTGAGCTGCAATCAGGCGCCGGGGAACTTCTAGCCGCGTGGGTCCAAATATTAATAATTAAAAATCCCTCAATAAGTCCAGATGCAGTTAACTCTCTGTGCCAATAGAGAGAGAGAGAGAGAGAGAGAGAGAGAGAGAGAGAGAGAGAGAGAGAGAGAGAGAGAGAGAGAGAGAGAGGAGAGGGAGAGGGAGAGGGAGAGGGAGAGGGAGAGGGAGAGGGAGAGGGAGAGGGAGAGGGGAGAGGGAGGGAGAGAGAGAGAGAGGAGAGAGAGAGAGAGAGAGAGAGAGAGAGAGAGAGAGAGAGAGAGAGAGAGAGAGAGAGAGAGAGAGAGAGAGAGAGAGAGAGAGAGAGAGAGAGAGAGAGAGAGAGCTTTCAATGACATGCTTTCGTTTTTAATTCTCAGATTTGCTGTAGATGTTATCCTGGTTTAATTTAAAGGGTAAGTTCGCCCACAAATTGTCATCAATTACTCAGCCTTTTGTCGTTCCAAACCTGTAAGACTTTCGTTCATTTTCAAAACTCAAATAAAGATCTTTTGAATGAAATCTGAGAGAATTCTGTCCCTCCATTGACCGCTTCAAAAACTTCATAAAGTTCATATCCAAAGTTCATGATGGTTCATAATCTCTTCTTAAAATAACCTGTTGGTTAGGCTAATAATCAGAGTCCTGTTAATTTAACACTCTGTAAAGCTGTACAAGTGGGCAATAAATTGTTAAATATTTAAAAAATATATAAATATTTTGCATTTTTTTAACCATTTAACCATCCATTTTTAAACAAGCATTGTATCCAATTCAATTAAAATTCCTATTTTAATGCAAGAAGTAAAAAATACAGTGAACCTTTTTTAAATTAGCCTGTTACTACTAAATGAAAATTACTAAACAAAAAAGTATTTACGTATTTAAATAAAACTTTAATTTATTTAAATAAATAAAAAATAAATATGTTACACAAGGACTTTGTTCACATTTTTTAATCAATTCACTGAAATGGACTGTTAGAACTGATTCAAGGGAACATAGACTGGAATGAACTTTCATTTATATGGACAAACATAACAACAATACACAGCAATATTTACCTAAATATTACTAATTAACTAAATAAAATATGAATCAAATAAATATTACTAAACAAAACATTTTTTTACAAAAAATATTTAGTAAAATGTCCACATTTTTGAATGAGGATTTAAACGAACTGTCAAATGTTTGAATCAATTCACTGAGACGGATGGTTTGAACTGATTCATGGAAATGAATCAAACTGAAATGAACCAACTATGTTTATTAAAACATAGTTTAATGAGATAGACTTTAGAAAATACATCATGTTGCTAAATTTTATATCAACAGCATAATCAGTGTCAATACATTGTGAACATTTGAAATATCGGCCTGTCCTGTGCTTTGCCTGATGAAAAAACAACGCAAAGATTAGAACCGAGAGATGCTGTTAATCATCTGTCCATTTAGCCATAATGTACAACAACATCATCTCACTGAAGTAAACAAAAGCTGCTTATCATCAGATCATCTGACCCGGGCAAACAAGCACGCTTCCTGTGAGCTTAGCTGAAATTAGGGAGCCTTGCGCTTGGCTGGACGGAAACATTGTGCGGGAGATTTTTCAGTTAAGGGAGAAAAATCAAACTTGACGGCTTGGATTTCCCCTCAACGCTCTTCTCTGAAACACAGCTATTATCTGGTCAACCAACAAGAGCGATTAACATCACTCATCTATCCTTTACTCTTCGTTTTTATACCAAGGAGGGATTTTCTAAGGGTTCATCTACTTTAAGCGCTGCTTTGGCATAAACACTTCACCCCATCAAGCAGAAGCAGCAATCGGTTACCACATGCATATAGACCCGTGAGACAGGCCCGTCTGAGAGGTGAGAGTCCGGTTAATGAGCGAGAAAGAGAGAAGAGAGTGGAACATCAGGTATTATTAACAGATCTGTCAGGGAAATGTAGAGCCGGTGTAATGAGAAAGTACTTTAGCACGGCACAGCTTTCTCAGCCATAGACAGACATGGACCGCCCAATGTATGATCACTGAACTTCTCAGATATACTGCACACCAAACAGAGTGCGCAAATGCAACGCAACAGTCAGGGCTTTTATCAGTCCACCTGGAAACACAACCAAAAAACACACACTCTAGTTCATAGGTGCACTCCTGACATGAAGGCTTTTGTCAACATTAGTTAATACAACATGAACATTTTTATTAACTAACAATAACAAAGGCTTATAAATGATGTAAAAATATATTTCTCATTAATAGTTTAAAAACAAAATTCTAATTATTTTCCAGCTTATTGCATCATTAGCGAAATGTGAAAACTCTATGCCAAATTCTACTGAATCATCCCAGTGTTATTTTAGTATTCATATATTTATGTACTATAATAGTATGTATTAATATTTTCATATTTTCATTTTAGTAATTTGTAATGTGCTGTTGACATATATATATTTAAAATTATTTAGCTTTATTTTTATTTCAGTTTTAGTCATTTTGGCATTTCAACTTATTTTATTTTAGTTAGTTGTTGTAATGGCAACTTTTCTAACTAAAAGCATCATAAACTTGACAACTTTGTTTATGGTCAAAAACTGTTACGCTCTGTTCTGTTCATTTTATTGGAACACTGCTAGATAGGACAGTCCACTGGTAGTAGGACAGCTGGGTTTCAGTAGCGATGCGTCATACACTACAATACAATGTGTTCTAAAATTGGCT
Source organism: Phoxinus phoxinus (assembly GCF_949152265.1). Lineage (NCBI taxonomy): Eukaryota > Metazoa > Chordata > Actinopteri > Cypriniformes > Leuciscidae > Phoxinus > Phoxinus phoxinus. Next base: position 47,704 of record NW_027639418.1, on the reverse strand, counting down.
CATAATATCGAACATGTTTTGATATCCTCCAACTGGATGGAATCATAAGCCCTGTTTACACTAGTGCGTTTTCGTTTTATCACGGCTTGTCCATACTGCCGTTTCAGAAACGATCCCTGTGCATACTAAGGGCCGTACACACTATCTTACACCCGGTGCAATGCATTGCAGCGCCAAGCGCGACGCAAGTGTTTTTGCTAGTTTCAGTCCGACGCAGTTATAATTTTTACGCCCTGCGCCGCTTTAAATAGCAAATGCATTTGTGCCCATTTGTGCTCCGGGCATGCTGGTCTGAAAACGAGGTGTGTTCAAGCGCATTGCTATTTTGAGGCAACAGAAATAGACTGCACCATTGACCAAATGAAACCTGGTCTAAAGTCAATGGCGCAATATTTATTATAATATAATATAATTATTAAGTATAACTTAGTTGTACTCAAGGCGAGACACTACAGGTGAATAGGGTACAATTTTAAAATAATACATATCACCATGAAACTTCCTCAGTTGATTACTTACACAAGTTCATAAAAAAAAAATATTACAAGTTTTAGAAATGTTTATGTTTAATTATGCAAATTAGGCATTATCATTATCTCACTTATCGCAATTTTGCATATATTTTCAGTAGATAGATCTGAACATATGATAAAGCCAGGTGCAAAATTCTTTTTTCATTTTGATTACACACAAGATGAAAAAAGATGTTCAGAGGGATTTCAGGATATATGCTTTCATTACCTAGGAAATCAAAATATACTGTCCATAGCCTTAAATTTATTTTCGCCATATTTTTTTTAATAAAAATGTCACATAAATCAGGCCAGGAATGATTTATAAACAAATCCCTCTGAACATATCTTCAGAATACTGCTAAGTGTATAACTGGAAAGTTTGGTGTACATAGGTGCTACATAGGCTGAGATGTGTCACTGGAGAATGACAAAAAACTAATTTTGAGAAAAAGGCATTTAAAGATTTGTAATGTAAAAAATCATACTTTTTTTTAGTGGAAACAACCATTTACTGACACAATATCTTATCAAATCATTAGCAACAACAATACAAACCACCTAAATCTGTGTTTATAATCAAAACTTATAAAACACAGCATTTATGGCCTTCAACTGAGCAGAAAAACAGTCAAAAACAAGTCAGAGCGCGTCACGTGATGCATCTGAACGAATCAGGTTGTCAGAAATTGGAGCATTTAGAACGCCAACTTTTGTTGAATTTCGGGGAAATCTACAGACGCAAATAGACAAAGTGTAGTAAAATAAAGACCTAAATGTGTATTTTGGACTTTTTTTCACCACAAGTCTGAAAGAAGACATGTTATTGAAGACAAATAGCCCAAAATCTCAAAATTGACCAGTGAAATTATGTTTTTGCCTGCCGTGTCTCGCCTTAAACTAAGTGTCTAAAGTTTAATGCAATTTAATGTTACACCGTATAACTATGTTAAAGACTCAGGGAAGGAGACGGGAACCTGCGAACATTCAACGTAACTTTACAATAATAAAATAAACAACAAAACAAAAGTAAAGCGGCAGCCCCTCATGGTCGACTGCCACATAAAAAAAAAAAAACACCAGCGTTAAGTCCTAAGAAAGGTCCTTTCTCTGTCCTTTACTGTCATCAGTCTTCCTATCATGCTTCCGGAGCTCCTCCGTGGGACTCAAGGCCAGTGTGACACGCAGCATTAACACTCACACCACCGGCCTCGCTCCGTTCCCACGGGTCTCTGCCCTGCTTGCTTCTCGCCACACACTGCCTGTCAGTTTCAGAACTAATCCATCTGAATGTTCTCAGCATAGAGTGTAATTACGGCACAAAGTAATTGGTCACAAAACGCTAATTTTGTACTTCAACAATCAAGGAGCAAAGATGGAGGAGTTTCTCACAGCAGCGCAGCAATCTCCCTGCACAACTAATGAGCATTATACATTCAGACACTCTCTCAGAAGTGATCTCAGGGGCTGTACCTTATATCCGGGTCCGAGCTGATGAATGGCAAAGATCTGTGCGGGGTTCAGCGCCTCACTGAAGACATAAACCGCTCCGAGCTGCCCACAGAACACCCGGTTAGCATCCGCAGTCTCTGAAGAGCCCAGGAAACATTTATCATAACTCTGCAGGATGGGAGAGAGGAAGAGAAGATAATAAAGATAAAGGAAGAAGAAGAAAAACAGGAAGACAGACACCGAAAGTGGTTCAACACATTGGGAGTTTTCTGAAAAGGCCCTCTGGAGCAGTTTACTTGCTATCTTCTTGCTATCATCTTGTTCTGATTTACTTTAGCTAGTCTAGTCACAATGTACTTTAAAGGTTTGCCTTAGGGAAAGAGGGATACTATGGCTATTCCATATCTCTTTGATCCATAGAGACAAGTGCTTATCTTCTGAACACATTTGGACCCTTCAGGTGCAATTTTTTAAAGCTGAGGGAAAAAAAGTTGATTGCAAGTTCATGATTTTGGCAATGCCGAGATGGTCCTGTGCGTCTCGAGGCTGTGTACGGAAAACAATGAGAACTAGCACACAAACACTTACATCATTGGTGTTGACGTGCCACGCCATGTCGCCGTAGGAAACCAGCTGGCCATTGACATAGCAACGGATTTCACTATTCCTCCAACGGTTGTAGATGTGGACTATGCTGATCATGTACCACTGCAGGAGAGGACAGGAAGTAGAAATAGGTATTCAATATTACCACAGCCAAGCATGAAAGGTCATTTATTTAAAATTCTTAAAGGTACAGTAGCAATTTAGCAAACAGTGTTCTTTATGCAAGGACACTTCCACCTAAGAATAAAAAAACGAAATAAAAAGGTAATAAAGTCAAACAGTGCCCGCTCCATTTTTCATATTTTCTTTCATATTTTTTCAGTAGCACTAGTTTCAGAAGTATATTTTTCCATTCATTTTTCCAATATGGATTTTTTTTTAAAGTCTTCATAAAGAGTTATGAGCAATGAAATTAGCCAATCAGCAACGAGGTGAATCATACAATTTGAAACTTTGATTTGAAGTATTTGAAGTTTTTTTTCCCGACAAAAAGAAAAAAAAGGTACAAGACTGTGTACTTAACAGTTTTACTGAGGAAAATAACTACAATCCCATAAAGCATTGCGAACAGCATAATCAAACTGATGGACTACAAATGTTGAATTTATATATAAAACAATGTATTTGAAGTTTATTGCTAAATATGCACATTATTACATATATAGAAATATTTAAGTATTTTGAGAGTGTAGAGAGATCGACACAATTAAGCCATTCACAGTGCTTCATGGGGGTGGGCGGAGCTAAAGGGCTATTTTGGTGTGTGTTGCTTTTACTGTGATTGGTGTAATTCTCTGTACAACATCATGGGTAATGCAGTTTCTCCACCAGGAATTTCACTGTTAAACAAAATAACACCTTGTCAACACCAGAGGTGAGCGACTTGCGATTAGTGTATTGCGACTTTTTATTTCACAATTCTGACTTAATTTCTCAGAATTCTGAGTTTATATCTGGCGATTTTGAGTTAACAATTGCGATTGTTTTGCACACAATTCTCACTTCATTTCTAACAGTTTTGAGTTTATATCACATTTGAGGGGTGAGTAATTTTGTGGATGAAAGGATCAGTCTATATCATGAAATGCATATTTCAGTATTTAATAATTCCTTCAAGCTTTGGACCAAGAAAATTCACTGGAAATGACCCGGCCCCAAAATGAATATGTTCAAATAGATCAAGCACATAAAACATCATCTCATTACATGCTTCTAAACTGAGAGCTAAATTTACTAAAACAGAATCATTCTGTTTGATTGCAGCACTGCTAAAAGCTGTTTTGGCATATGAATTAAAGATCAGAGCCCTGACGTTTGAAAGCTTTCCAGTGAGGAATACAACAGCACGGATCACGTAAAAGTGTCAACCATGTGTCGTAATTCAAATAAATAACTGTGGCCCGTCACAGATCAGGAGATTTAGATGATGCAAACTTCCTCAAAAGGCCTAATTTCCCAAATATCCTCTCCACCTTCCAGCATGTTATTAAAACGTAAGGCGATATTAGCTGGGGTGACGAGGGGGAGGATAAGCCAAAATCTGCTCGACTGAAAATCCACCCCATAACTGAGATTTCATAGCTTTTAATGCCAGTTAAGATTTTACATAAATGCAAGAGAGGCCTGTCTTTGTCTAGACTAGGCTTTGAATTTTGCAAAAGCACTATTAAAATTACAGCCCTAGAGTAGTCCATTGCTGAACTTTTCTTCTGACCCCTTGGTCTCTATTGACCAATAACAAGCTGTGAACAACAGCACTATTTAAGTTCTGGACAGATCTTTTAGCTCAGTTCAATTCAATTACATTTTTTTTTTTGTTCACATCCCTGATCCTCTCTGATCCCTTGTTTTGGCTCTTTTCTTCCCCTCTTTAATATCTTAGGAAGCTTAATATAAATCTAAGAGTGACTAACAAAGTGGTTGATTAAAATCCAGCCTTTTTGTCCCACCGCACTCTGTTTCAATAACAGAACAAAGTGCTGACTAATTGGGTTGAGTTGTGAAGTTCATTGTTAGGCCGAGTACACATTTTCTCACACTAGCGTGTGTGTGTCTGGGCGGAGGGGGTATAGCTTGCATTCTAATTGGCACACAACCCTCCCTTGTCGTCGTCCTCGGTGAGCAGACAGGATGAGGTATCATATTCAAACATCCCTTGCCAAACTGATTTTCATTTGTCGTTTAACAACTCGTGCGACTGAGACGATTTCATCCCACTGGGACAATAAGAGGAGCCAAGTTATCAAAAAGCAGATGTTGCTGTATCAGCCCACTCTGAGTGAGAAAAAATAAAAAGAGAAAAGAAGAAAAAGAGCGCGATAAACAGACAGATCTTGAGTGCTAAAGGGGAAAAAAGGTGCTATGGGAATAAATCCCTCTGGAATTCCCTTTGTTCCTTTAATGCAGAAGCTAACAAATCAGAAGGGCTTCAGGTATGGCTGACTCAGTGGACATCAAATTTGTGCAAAGATAAAGACAGACGGAGACAGAGACAGAGACAGAGACAGAGACAGAGAGAGAGAGAGAGAGAGAGAGAGAGAGAGAGAGAGAGAGAGAGAGAGAGAGAGAGAGAGAGAGAGAGAGAGAGAGAGAGAGAGAGAGAGAGAGAGAGAGAGAGAGAGAGAGAGAGAGAGAGAGAGAGAGAGAGATTTAGAGATTTTAAACACCTTTAATTACAATAAACAATCCATCAATAGGCAACATTTACATCAAACATCAATCACTAAAAAACCCAAAACTTTGTTTTAAATAAGAAAAAATAATTCATCATTAACAATTTTGCAGAGTATCCCTTTACAACACCACCTTATTTCAAACTTTACAAGGTCATCCATTGCTTTATAATAATTAAAATCTATTAGGATTCTAGATTTCACAGAATTGCCAAACACAGCTTCTAAACTATTACATACACCTTGATCAACTTTCTCCTTTCTTGTAATGTAAATTGCCATCTTCGCCTGGCCCAAAATAAAGTTAAACACCTGACATTGATACTTGCGACTCTGAGAATATTTGAAACCGCAAATAAACGTCTTCATTGTAAAACACTCATTAAAACATTTAAAAATGTTGTTTAAAACAATAAATAAAGGTTCCAACCTTGAACACTGCATAAAAGCATGAAATACAGTTTCCCTTTGTAAACAGAAAGGACAATTCTGATCAACGTCAGGATTAATTACCGAAACAAAAGCGTTCACGGCAATAGCCCCATATAACACTCTCCATTGCAAGTCCCCAATTCTCTTGGGCAATGGTGACTTATACAACACTCTCCACTCAGGCTTTTCATCCTCTTCTAATTGAAGTACCTTACGCCATGGCGTGTCAATTCTTTTATCCAAAGCCTTCTTATTAAACACTTTGACACAAACCTTATAACACTCCTTTCCAGATGCACAATCTATACCTATTACAATCAAATCTTTGACGTTTAAAAAAGTGCTCTCACAATCGCCCATCAAGGGAGTTAGATACAAATTGGGAAATGGATCACTACAATCCGGGTTAATAAAACCCAAAGAATAATCTGCTAACAATTTCAACTCATTTTCAGAAAGGGCTGACCTCCATTTGTCAAGTACTCCGGCAACTAAACGGGTAGACCTCACCCCCAGCTGTCCAGTCATTGAATTCACATCTTTAAAATCCGCTCCTGCTATCCGTTGTGCATGTCCAATAGTTAAAATTCCAGAGTTGACAAGCTTTTCTCCTGTCACAGAGTAACCCAGTTTGTTGGACAGATCAAAACGCGAGCCAAAAATTAATGGCTCTTGCAGCAACCAGTACAAAGAATTTACAGTCCTTCTCTTTGGTACTTCAAACAAAGACCACACTTTAAAAATATTCCGATAAAATACAGGAAGCTTTGAGAGTTTTAGCTTTTGAGGATCCATCCAAAATAAGGCTTTATCCAGCCCCAGACCCTCAAAACCTCTCAGTAAAGAGAGTGCAACAATCCTCCAGTTCTCATTCTCTGAATCCTTTAAAAGTCTTTGTATGAATTGAATTCGGAAAGCTGCGATTCGACTCTGTAAGTGTACCAGTCCATGACCTCCTTCATCCTTGGAAAGATACAGCACATGTTTCGGCACCCAATGCAGCTTGTCCCAGAAAAAGTCTATTAGGATTGACTGAATCTTGTTTAAAAAGTCAGCTGGGGGGTCTACACAAACCAAACGATGCCAGAGAGCGGAGGCAGCCAAATTATTAATTATCAATATTCGTCCCTTATAAGACATTTTTGGGAGTAAAAACTTCCATTTATTTAAACGCCCTTTTACTTTTTCAATAAGATCTTCGAAAGACTTCGAAGATCTTCAGAAGGCTTCACTTTTTTGCCAATTCACTTTTGCAGAAGAGACACTTTTAAACTCTTCCAATAATCTCAACATCATGTTTACATCGTTTTGATCTTTAATCAATACCACCACATCATCAGCGTAAGCTGATAATTTAACAGTATGGGTGGAATTAGGCATAACCACACCTGACATCTCTGATCTTAATTTATTCAAAAGAGGTTCTAAAGCTAGTGTATAAAGCATGCCAGATAAAGCACAGCCTTGTCTAACCCCTCTTAAAACCTTAAAAGGAGAGCATAAGTCACCATTTATTTTTAACATACTCTCAACGTCACAATACAAAGTTTTAATCATCAATATAAAACTAGGGCTAAAACCGAAAGCTTCAAAAACACTCCACAAGTAACTGTGCTCGACTCTATCAAAAGCTTTTTCTTGATCGACTGAAATTAAACCAAAATCTGAAAAAGTCTTGCCATTATCCAAAATATCTCTTATAAAAGAAATATTATCAAAGATTTTCCTACCAGGCACACAATATGTCTGATCTGAATGAATAATTTGATCTAAAACTTCTCCTAATCTGTTCGCCAAGGCTTTCGAAAGTATTTTATAGTCGTTGCATAACAAACTCACAGGCCTCCAATTCTTAATCTCACTTAAATCTCCCTTTTTCGGGAGCAAAGTGATGATTGCTCTACGGCAGCTTTTTGGCAACTGTCCATCAATTAAACTCTGATTAAGAACTTCTAGCAGATCTGGACCTACATCTGCCCAAAAAACTTTATAAAAATCTATTGGAATACCATCAACCCCGGGCGTTTTTCCGGATTCCATACTTTTAAGAGCTCTCTCCAGTTCTTCCAACGACAGTGCTTTATTAATTCTGATATTATCCTCTTCAGAAACATGCGGCATATTTTCAAGAAAAACATTATTCAGTCCTTGTGTACCCAACAATTCACTCTTATATAAATCCTCATAAAACTTTACCGCTCTATTCCGAATCTCTAAAGGGTTGCGCAAAAGGACTCCCGTTTCTGAGCGCAGAGCATGAATAAATCTATTTTGCCCATTTTTCTTCTCCATATTAAAAAAGAATTTTGAAGGTGCATCCATAGATTCAATGCTCTGAAAACGTGATCTAATTATAGCACCCTGTGTAGATAAATCTAACAATTCAGTCAAAGAAGCTTTCTTTTTTTTAAAAGACTCTAAATGAGTTCCATTTTTGGTCAATTCAAAGAGTTCCTGGAGTTTAACTAAATCTTCTTCTAGCTTTCTTATGGACCCAATTCTATCCCGTGTGACGTTGAGAGTATATTGTTGACAGAGTTGTTTAATTTGGGCCTTTACAAACTCCCACCACTGCTGTAAGGTTTGGAAAGAAGACTTCATGGATTGTGCATTAACCCAAAAAAACTTAAAAACATCAATAAAATGTTTATCACATAACAATGTACTATTAAAATGCCAATAGGCACTTTTCGGTTTTACACAATCAACAAACATCTCACATTTTACCAAGCTGTGATCAGAAAATCCAACTGGACATATTGAACAATCTTTAAAAAAATTCAATTGATGCTTGAAACCATAAAATCGATCTAACCTTGCCAATGATAACTTATTTTCATATGCATGTACCCAAGTATATTGCCTTTGTGTATAATGAAAATTCCTCCAGATATCAGTAATATCGTGAGATTTCATTAACTGAACTAACCTCCTACGTGACTGCATATGTGGCTCAACATGATTCCTATCTAATACATTTTCGGTGCAATTAAAATCTCCCCCCAGTAATAACAAACTCTCTGGTTCGCAATCACTTAAAACTTTGCACAGAGTGTTTAAAAAAAGCATTCTTTCAATTGCAGTGTTTGGAACATAAACACAAATTAATACAAAAGAAAAATTGTTTTCAAAAAAAACTTTGACTTTTAAAAGTCTACCTTTAATTATTTCATCAGCTTTATAAGAAGCAGGTATAAAACTTTTTGAAAACAAAATAGCAACCCCACCGCTCACCGAGGTAGAATGACTTAAAACTGATAACCCATCGAACTCCATCGCCCAATCTGAAACATTCGATAAATCACTATGTGTTTCTTGCAAGAATAAAACATCAATCTTCTTCTGCGTCATTAACTCAAACAACTTTGCTCTTTTCCTACTTTCTCTAGCTCCATTAATATTTAAGGAGGCAAAATTTACTACTCCCATAAATAGGAAAATAAGCACCTCCCACCTTAACCAAGAAAATAAACACGAAGAACTACAACCCTTAACCATTTTGACTATTTTCACTGAGTTCTGATTGAGCATTTAGTCTGGCAAGTATCTTTTTTACTCGATAACCTTCTTGGTCGGTGAAACAGCTCTCACTCCTGAAAGTTTTTGCCTTCTCAATAAATTGCAATATGTCTGGAAAAAACTCTTCAATTTTAACTTTCCTTGCATTTTTTGTCACTTTTAAAAACTGTTTGATGTCGTCTACAGTATATACTCGACTAGAAAATCCACTCTGAGGTAAGCTATCTGAAATACTACATTCAGAGACTTCACTGTCACTTTCTGTATCAGTATACCTCACCTCCCGAACATCAAGTCCTTTAATCGGTTTATTAACATGGCGTTCCTTTAATTTTCTTTTTTGCGGTGTTTTAAAAGAATAATCCTCCATTTCACACACAGAACACTCAATATTATCCACATTCATCGCGTTCTGTTCGCCAGAATCAACCGCACTGTTGCCATCATCCTCCGACTCAATCGTCCGAACTGTTGTTGTCTGACCACTCCCGAGATTTCCCTTCTCTTTGTCCTCAAAGACCGCTAATTTTCCACCTTCAACTGGTTTGACTGTTGTCGTCTCATTCGTGTTTTGCCCCGCATCTATTACAGCAGCGGGTACGCAAGCTGCACTTGTTCCCGGTCTTTCCGCGTCTATAGTTACGTTCTGCAATTCTCTAGCAATTATACTCGTAGCAGTTGTAACATCAATTGTCTCCGCGCTTTTATTAATTGTTTTGTCCACTTTCCTAGGGCAATCGCGTACAAGATGTCCGTTTTCTCCACAACCAAAACATTTCATTGTGTTCGTTGTGGCGAAAATCACATAATTAAAATCTTCATGACGAAAATTTAGAGCCAAATCCAATTCCTCAACATTATCTTTTAGAATCATATAGACACACCGTCTAAACGACACCACATGTTTTAACAGAGAAGACTTTCCCCCAATTGGAATTATCTTTATTGCTGATCGTCCCCTTGGAATTATAAGGTTCTATCTGACATTTTTGTCAAAATTGAGTTATTCACATATTCTTATTCTGTGACAACTTATTTACGTTATGTGATGTTGTTTTTTAAGTTGTGTACATTTTGGAACTTTTTGTTTAGAAAATAAAAAGGTTCTTTCTACACAGTCGAATGGAATGCAAAAACTTTAAAGCTCAATATCTCAAAACCAGTCAGAATGCAGATAGAACCTTATAATTCCAAGGGGACGTGATACCATTTTACCATATCTGGAAAGCATCTCTACCAAAAGCTCATTCTTAATAAAGTGGCACGTTAGATAACGTTACCCTTTTCGAGGGTGTAGAAAGCGGAAGCACCTGCGCAAAAATGCCACGAATATCAACACCAGTCTCCACCAGTTGATTAGCTAATTCAATTGTCTTAACGAAAACAACGACAGCACCATTCATCCGCGATGCTGACAAGATATTCTCGCAACCGATTAACGTACCTATAGCTAAACTACATTCTTCAACACCAAAAACTGAATCAATTTTAACCGCATGCCGTCTCGTTAGAAAACCGAGATTCTGCATACCTGGAGTCGCCATGCTCCCAGTATACAAACACTGGGAGCAGAGAGCCCCGCGAATTAACCACTTCACCAACACTCACGAAGTCAACAAAGTCACCCACCAAGCAAACAAAACATATTCAAACAAACGAAAAACAAAAACAAAAAACAAAGATAGAAAAGAAGAGATAAAGCAAAAAAACGCTCGTACCTCACACGCTCAAACACTCCGCGCTCAACGCTCCTCACACTCACTCCGCACATGCGCACAAACACAGAGAGAGAGAGAGAGAGAGAGAGAGAGAGAGAGAGGATGGTCCGCATGTATGCCTATCCAAAGATCTGGTTTCGTTTCTCAGTTTTTGATCCTGTCGGTAACATGCTTGTCTCAATGATTAAGACACGCAGGTGTAAGTGCAAAAATAAGTGTAAATACTTGTGATACTGTCATTGTATCAAGAGGATCGATCGACACATAAAGAGAGAGGTGGTTCTCTTACGTAGAGTTCTCTCGTACTGCGTCGAAAGAACGCTACGGGAAAGATATTTCTTTGTCGAGATTGAAGCCAAAAATTAATCCTTAATTTTGTAATATTGTAAAACGCTTTTCTGAAGCATACAACCTAGGCGGAGCAATACAGCTCACCCATTGGCTGCTCTGCCAGAAAAGCACAGCCTATGCGAGGCCAGGACGCTGACCAATGAGGACGCTTCGCGCCCTTCTGCGTCACCTCCCGCCCAAACAGGCGTGGCCTAGGCCTATAAATACGAGCATAGCTGTCTAACACGCCGATTTTCTTAAATTCAACGAAGCTGCACGCATCGCTGGATTGATTCGAGCCACCACAGCCGTCTGGATACAAGCACCTCAAGAGGACGAGCCCTTACCTGAAGCCGCTGGTCTTCGCCGCCTTCAGCCGCCGTTCCCTGCTGCGCTTCTCCGGCGTGGATATATCCTTTCAGTTTTGTGTGTGTTTTGTGTGTGTGTTCGCCTACCGCGTCACACGCTTTTTCCTCACAAAAGAGCACGAGCGTCTTTATAAAGATGTCTCGCTTTTCCTGCGGCTCCTGCCGAGCCGCGCTCATCGACGGGGACCACCACGAGTTATGTGTTTCCTGCTTGGGCGAGGAACATGCAGCTATCGCTCTCGGTGATGGCGGCTGCCATCACTGCGACATGATGCCAATCGCGACTCTGCGGACTCGCCTTGCATCTTTCGCCGAAGCTGCTCAACCGCCCCCTGTAGCGCCGCGCCGTAAAAAGCGCCGTGCTCAGCGGGTCCCGGAACCTCCCTCCACGAGGAGCTCGCCGCCGCCGCCGCTAGCTCCTCTCAACGTCTCGCTCGAGTCGCTCACCGACGGACAACAGCCGCAGCACGCCGCTTTGTCCGTTATGGATGACGACCAGCAAGCTGTATCAGAGGGAGATGATGATTGCTGTTCGCTTCTCGCTTCGGAGAGCGAGGGTTGGGCGAGCTCTGTGGACCTCCCCTCCCCCGCTGTTCGAGAGCGCAGAGGAGGGAAGATCAGCATCGAGGCGGAACTGATGCGTCTGCTCACACAGGCCGTGTCGAGCCTCGGCCTCGATTGGTCGACGCCCGAACAACCTGCACTCAACCGGCTGGATGGACGCTTCCTCTCTGGAGACCGCGCTGCGCCCCCCTCCAGACACGCACCGTTTCTTCCTGAGCTTCACGAAGAGGTAGCGAAATCATGGAAGGCGCCATTTTCAGCCAGAGTACGTACTTCTGCCTCGCCAGCATTCTCCGTAGTGGACGGTGCTCGAGACAGAGGCTACCACGCTCTCCCTCCGGTCGAGGAGGCGGTAGCGACTCACCTTTGCCCACCCTCTGCGGGACGGCGGGCTAAGGAAGTCCTACCATCCAAAGCTTGCCGCACGTCTTCAGCTCTGAACGGTCGCGTGTATTCCGCCGCCGGACAAGCTGCATCGGCGCTGCACACCATGGCGGTGCTTCAAATCCACCAGGCCAACCTCCTCTGCAAGCTAGACGAGGAAGGCCCGGGCGCGATCAGTGTTCCGGACTTGCGTAGCGCCACAGACCTAGCTCTTCGCGCTACAAAGTCCGCCGCACACGCCATCGGCAGGATTATGGCCACAGCTACTGTTTCTGAGAGACATTTATGGCTGACTCTCTCTGAGATGGCGGAATCCGAGCGCTCTGCGTTTCTCGACGCCCCCATTTCACCGGCTGGCCTCTTCGGATCCTCCGTGAAGGACTTCGCGGACCGATTCGCCGAGGTACAGAAAACTTCGCAGGCCATGAGACATTTCCTGCCAAAGCGCTCCAGTTCCGCAACAGGCCGCCCTAAACAGCCGCCTGCCCGAACTCAGCAGCGCCCCGCGCCCGCCGCGCCGGCCCAGCAGCAACAGGCCCGAGAGAGACCACGGTCTCGCTCCGCCGGACGCCGCCCGCCACCGCGTGGTCCTCGGCCCAAGATCTCAATCAAGCCCGAGGCCTCGGCGCCATCCTAGCCCTGCTAGGAAAAAGACGGTGTTCGGGTCCCGCTGCGGCCGGACTTCCACCAAAGATTCCCGCTTGTACAGCCCTAAGTTCCGTGTTTGTACCAGTGTACTCAGCAGCCAACAAACCGGCCGTAAAGCCCGTTTGCCTGCACACAAACGCCGTTTTCACGGCGACCCAGATAAATCTAAAAAAGAGTTTAATTTCTGGTGTTCCGGCCAAGGCCGATGGTGTAATGTGTGTAACTGCAATGCCCACCCAGTGCCCATTCATTCACACAAGCACAGCCCCGTTCAACACAGGGTTTGCACACATAAAATCGGCTCACACCGATTGTGCTTTACGTGTAGTGAGCGTGCCCACTGTCCAGTGCCCACAACCACTACACACTGCACGTTCCGCGGTTTCTGTAAAAACGAAACTAACGAACGGTCAGTCAGTACACAAACACAGTGTCCCCGGTGTTATAAATGTGCCCGCCACCAAGCGCCCACGTTTATTCACAAACATAACGAGCCCCGTAGGGCTCGCCCCGCGTGCTCTCTCTCAACTCAGAGAGTCGAGCGCGCGCGGGACGCATACTGTGTTAAACATGTCCCCCGCCTCAGACGCCACGGCGTCCATGTCACAGCACATGGTTGCTCTCGTGTCGCCGCCATTTCGCGACCAGAGCCCAGATTACATTCAACCCCTAGTCACACGTGCAGATGCATGGGAAGGACTACCCGGGGTTTCAGAATGGGTGCTAGAGACTATAAAAAGAGGCTATTCGCTACAGTTTTATCGACGCCCTCCCCGTTTCACGGGAAAAGTCGAAACCACGGTAAAAACAGAAGTAGCACATCTACTTCGAGCCGAAATAGCGAAGCTATTGAGCAAAGGGGCCATAGAGCCTTTATCTCAAGCTCAGAGCGAAGGGGGCCTGTACAGCAGATATTTCCTGGTACCGAAGAAAGACGGGGGTCTCAGACCCATTTTAGATCTAAGGCGTCTGAACAAAACGCTTGCAAAGCGGAAGTTCAGAATGCTCACGACCAGAGGTATCCTCGCGCAAATTCGCCGAGAAGACTGGTTTATGGCAATAGATCTGAAAGACGCGTATTTTCACATACAAATTGCGTCACGTCACAGGCGATTTTTGAGATTCGCCTTCGAGGGCCGGGCATATCAGTACACAGTCCTGCCATTCGGCCTATCCCTAGCACCTCGTACATTTACAGTGTGCATGGACGCGGCGCTGGCACCCCTGAGACTCCGGGGCGTTCGAATTCTGAACTATTTGGACGATTGGCTAATTCTGGCTCAATCGCCGTCAGAACTCGCTCACCACAAGACACTAATACTCGATCACCTCGAGTGCTTAGGTCTGAGGGTCAATTGGGAGAAAAGTTCACTGTTTCCCAGTCAAAGGATCTCCTTTTTAGGACTGGATCTGAACTCACTGTCTATGACAGCACAGCTGTCATCACAGCGCAGGCGAAATACCCTGCAAATGGCGAAATCCTTCCTCAGCGGCCACATAGTGCCACTCAGGAGATTTCAGAAAATGCTGGGCCTCATGGCCTCAGCCTCAACAGTGCTGCAGTTGGGCCTGCTGCGCATGCGCCCACTACAGTTCTGGTTGAGAGCGCGCGTACCGCGCCGAGCATGGCTACACGGTCGCTATCGCCTCAAGGTCACTCAGGAATGCATTTCAGCCCTGACACCATGGAGAGCGTCAGACTGGTACCGGTCAGGTGTAAGCCTGGGGACTTCCTCGAGCCTGAAGGTGGTGTCCACGGACGCGTCCACCTCAGGCTGGGGAGCACTGCTCGACGGCAGTCCGCTCTTTGGCCAGTGGTCAGAGCGAGCCAAACTACCGCACATAAACTGCCTGGAAATGATGGCAGTGGACTTTGCGCTGAGGCGCTTCTGTCCCCGGATAAAAGGACACCACGTCCTGGTCCGCTCGGACAACATGTCGGTAGTAGCCTACATAAACCGCCAGGGTGGCGTGAGATCCCGGAACCTATTCAGGTTAGCGGAACGCATACTGGTGTGGGCCCAGCACAACCTGCGCTCGTTAAGAGCAATGCACGTGCCAGGCCACTTGAACGTAGGCCCGGACAGACTCTCACGGAACAACGTTCCCACTGGAGAGTGGTCCCTACACACACAGACAGTGCGTCTGCTGTGGAAAACGTTCGGCAGAGCGGAAATAGACCTGTTTGCAAACCAGGAAAACGCTCATTGCCCAGAATTCTTTTCGAAGAGCACGAACGCGCTGGCCAGAGTCTGGCCCCGCCGCCCGCTCTATGCTTTTCCTCCTGTCTCACTCCTGCCTCAAGTGCTGGAGCGTATCAGGGAGAGCGGATGCTCAGTACTGCTAGTTGCTCCATTCTGGACGAATCAGACCTGGTTCCCAGCTTTGATGCGACTGAAAAGTACTGCCCCGTGGCCGATACCAGTGAGGAGAGACCTCCTCTCACAGGCCAAGGGCTCGATTTTGCATCCTCACCCCGAGCTTTGGTCCCTACACGTATGGGCCATAAACGGGTACCCGCTAACCTCCCAAGAGGAGTGTTAGACACGATCGAACAAGCTAGGGCTCCGTCTACTAGACGGCTCTACGCTTCCAAATGGTCGGTGTTCTCTGGATGGTGTTCAGATCAAGGTCTGTCACCACTTCAGTGTGGAGAACCGGAGATTCTCTCCTTCTTGCAAGAGCTATTGGATAAGGGAAGAACCCCATCCACGCTCAAAGTCTATGTGGCTGCCATATCAGCGTTCGTTAATCCAACGCTTGGCCGTTCACTAGGCAGGAACGACCTGGTGGTCCGCTTCCTGAGAGGCGCCAGGAGGTTAAACCCTCCAAGGCCTCCTTCAGTCCCCGTGTGGGACCTTTCTACAGTGTTGAACGCTATGAAAGGGGCCCCTTTCGAGCCTATTCACTCAGTTGACATGAAACACCTGTCTCTCAAGACCGTGTTTCTTTTGGCTCTCGCTTCAGTGAAGCGTGTGGGAGACTTGCAAGCGCTCTCAGTGAGAGCTTCTTGTATGGAGTTCGGGCCAAACGACTCTATAGTCGTGTTGAAACCGAAGCATGGGTACGTGCCTAAGTCCCTCAACACACCGTTCAGGGCTCAGGTCATCTCCCTGTCGGCCCTGCCGGCCTCAGAGGACGGAAATAGCTCCCTTTGCCCGGTCAGGGCATTAAGAGCTTACGTGTCCCGCTCCGCTGTTTTTCGACAGACGGAGCAGCTCTTCGTTTCGTTCAGCGGGCGCTCCAAGGGACGAGCCGCAACGAAACAGAGTCTGTCTCGATGGGTAGTGGACGCCATTGCGCTAGCCTACGCATCTGGAGGCTTGGAATGCCCTTTGGGCATCAGAGCACATTCCACGAGAGGCATGGCCTCCTCATGGGCTTGGTATAGCGGAATCTCGTTACAAGATATCTGTATGGCGGCAGGCTGGGCCTCCCCGTCTACATTTATTAGGTTCTATAACCTAGAGGTTCCTGCGTTGCAGGCTAAACTGCTCTCGGTCTAGAAGACTATGTATAAGTGTTCCTGCCCCGCACTGCGGCCCGGGTCACTTCAATGGTAATATGTACAAGTGCTCCTGCCCCGCGCTGCGGCCCAGGTCACTTCAATGTCTAATATGTATAAGTGCTCCTGCCCCGCGCTGCGGCCCAGGTCACTTCAATGTTTTAAGCATCACTCACTGACAATGTGTCCCATGAGCATGCTATTACCCCTCATATATATCTATATTTACATATATATGCTATTATGCCTTGAGAGGCACTACTATAAGGGATGATGCTATTTTAGCCGCTCTCCTTATACTTCTTGGGGTAGGCGCTTGTATACCAGGGCGCGCGCGCCCTTAGGTGTCTGTGTCGATCCAAGAACACGCACGGCGGTTTGCATAGGGTTCCCGTAGCGTTCTTTCGACGCAGTACGAGAGAACTCTACGTAAGAGAACGTACTCGGTTACTAACGTAACCTCGGTTCTCTCTAGGAGAGGGAACGAGTACTGCGTCTCATGCCGTGCGTGTCCACGCTGCGTCGCTTCATTGACGAAAATCGGCGTGTTAGACAGCTATGCTCGTATTTATAGGCCTAGGCCACGCCTGTTTGGGCGGGAGGTGACGCAGAAGGGCGCGAAGCGTCCTCATTGGTCAGCGTCCTGGCCTCGCATAGGCTGTGCTTTTCTGGCAGAGCAGCCAATGGGTGAGCTGTATTGCTCCGCCTAGGTTGTATGCTTCAGAAAAGCGTTTTACAATATTACAAAATTAAGGATTAATTTTTGGCTTCAATCTCGACAAAGAAATATCTTTCCCGTAGCGTTCTTTCGACGCAGTACTCGTTCCCTCTCCTAGAGAGAACCGAGGTTACGTTAGTAACCGAGTACGTTTTATACAGCTGCCGCTGCCTAGAGGCTCATACAGTTATTTGCGCTGATAGTTCATTCACTTCCCAGATATTCCCAGAGAAATGAATTTCAGGACAACATATTTCATATTGAATCACAGTTCCGTAGAGAAAAAAAATATTTTCCATTATAATTTCTGTTGTGTAAAAAAACAAGGCTCTGTACATATACTCTGTATATATGTTACACTTTGACTTCATGTTTATCTTCACCCAGTATCCAATTTATCATATTTATTTGAAGTTTATTTGAAGTAACTGAAGTAGCGACATATTGTAATTTACATCCAAGTGAAACCAATTTTCGAAAATAATAAATTGTGGTTCTTTCTTTTGGTGTTGTTTGGATGGAGGCAGATTTAAATGTGGACTAGTAGTTGATTACTCCAAATATAAAAAAATAGTAATAATAGCTATGTCACTAATGAAAGAAAAGACCATAAATTTGTACTGTAGTCTAGTTATGTCTACTTATGTGTGTAGACAGGCCAAAACTCACCTTCCTGGGCTGGAAGTCGTACTTCACACAGTGTTGAAAACCTTTCCCCTTCGACTTCAATGATGTCACAATTAAACAGTTCCCCACAAAGTGCGCCGAGTAGCCAATCCCTTTGCTGGTCCGAAAACTAGGGGACAAAGAAAAGAGGAAAGCAGTGATTTTATGAAGAAGAAAAAAAAGTTTTAGTAAACACAATGCTTGATGCTTGAAGAAAAAAAAATACGATGCTTGGGGGGGAAAAAGGCAATATAAAACAATATTTCAACATTTTTAATGGCAACTTACCCCTCCACAGGGTTTCATTCAATATGAATCAGCAAAAACAAACTCTATTTATATTCACATCATTCTCCCTGCCTCAAACAACTCAAAAACTTCGTTATTCAGTCCATGCTACTGAATAATCTGATTTCAACACTTTTTCCAGAAAAAAATGAATTGCACTTTTATAGTCAGACATGGAAACTCATTGAAAATATGGAGGGAGGATGTCAGGCTTTATTCTTGGCGGGAAAACAAACATGGCCGACTAAGTCATTGGCAGCAGTGATTGCTGGGAGAGCTGGCTGCTGTCGATAAGGTGACTGCCTATCAGTCGGTGCCGTTTCTCTCGCTCTGCGCCTGCACGCTACATAATTCTATGCTGAGCTCACCACGGTAACATAGAAACAGGAAACAGGATTACATGCTGATTTAAGCGAGGTCAGTGGCCCTCAGACTTCTGAAGTGGTAATCTATACCTTCAATGTCTCCGCCTCAATACAGTGCAACCGCGGCTACCCCAACATGGAGGATATACTGTACGTCATTTGCTGTTGCAAATATTCAAAAAGACCACCTGGTGGTAACGCTGTTGCCACACTGATGTTGCAGAACCATTCAAAATCGACATTATCGCCTGAGGTGCACTGCTAATGCTAGGTAGACTGGACAAGATGTATGTGTGCAGGTCATACAATTATGTAAATACAACCTCAGGTGAACAACAACACATGACATACTACACCATGTCATTATTTATTTAACAAAAATAAAGGGTGACAAACTAAGTACACCTTATGATTCAATTGCTTGTAGAACCCCCTTTAGCAGCAATAAGTTGAAGGAAGCTTGCTGATGATCAATTCATCAAAGGCGTTTGATCAGCAGCGCCTGACTGCTACTCACCCTCTTAATTCCTGTGGAAGCAGCAAGAGTGTACTTAGTTTGTCCATTTTGGCCTGGTTTTTGTTAAATAAATAATGACACGGTGTAATATGTCATGTGTTGTTGTTCATCTGAGGTTGTATTTACCTAATTTTAAGACCTGCCAAGGACCAGATGATTTTTTTATTATGCCCCAGCCTGCTGTTAGGCTCTAACAGAAGCCTAATATCCATAATATCTATGGCTCATATAGATATTAATTTTATTTAGAAGCATGTGACTTATACATTTATATACAAGTCACATCTATACAGTAATAATTCAGTGCTTCCTTAAGGCCAATATATTCAGTGTATTCAAGTCATACATCTACAGTATGTCTCTTTTCTTGGAATCAAAATCATGACCTTGGAGCTGTTAGTGGCACGCTCTATCAGTCGAGCTACAGGAAATGATCATGTACAATTACATTACAACTGTGTATACTACTGTAACTCATTCTGCAGCCTTCGACACTGCATCAACAGACCACCCTATCTGTTCTCTTGACACCAAGCATCATGGGAACTGCACTCCGCAAGTACTGTAGGTCCTTCAGGGTATCTTGTGGGGGATCACCAATGATTTGTGTAACATTAAAACCAGACTAAAGAATAAAATGCTACAGAAGTGTAGAATATAGGCCTTTTAACTTAGCACTGACATTAAACTAAAGGTCAAAACTAACAAGGATCCTCAGAGCTACTCTGCAAGGCATCTCCAGTTTACGCTACTGCTTTCCAAAAAACAACCAGAGGTTCTTCAGACATTCTCTTATGACATTTAGGAATTTTGTGAATTTCTCTAGTTTGCCTTCTAGTACGGCAGGCTTTTTTTGGTAACTGGAAAATAGGGCAGGGCTCATCACTCCTAAATTAGCAGTCTCTTCTTGTGGGCCAGCCCTGTAGAGACACTTACCACTTCAAACAGAAATGGTAATATAATATTTCCTATGCACAGATCTCCCGTGTTTCTACCACGCTGAGAATCTTGAGGCTCACAGGTGTTGGTCTAAGTCGCTCAAAGAATCTGCAGTCTTGGCATTTACATTATAATGACTGACGACTGGTCAGCATTAAGCCATACTAGTACCTCTGCTCTTCCTTAATGTATCATACACATCATACTCACCAGTATAAGTATGGTTTATCCTTGTCTACATTGATATTATTGAGTGGGTCCATTCGGAACCAAGTGTTGAGAGTGAATCCGTTCTGGTAAGGCCACTTAGCAATGGGCGGCAAAGCAATGGCCTGCCGGGGGCAAAACACAAGGGGATTAGAAGCTGCATATTTCCACAATTAAAACAACATTTGCAGAACAAGCTGGCATATAATCAACTGACCATTTTGTACAAATTTGACCTTGGTAAAATGGTATTTAATACACACAATTACATACAATTTGCACTCTAATGAAAGCATCTGTGGTGTAGTGTTGATTACCATGGACAATATTTTCAGATCATTTGAGATAACTCATTTCTCAGTTTGTACAAAACACAGAAAAACATTTACACACTTACAGTGGAAGTCTGTAGGTGGAAATGTGAAGCTTCTATTTGTAACATGAATATGATTCAATAATTTTTTTTTTATATATAATAATATAATGTAAAAACAGTAACATTGTGAAATATAATTATATAAAATGTAATTTATTCATGGCCAAGCTGAATTTTTTGTATCATTACTGCAGTATTCAGTGTCACACAGATCCTACAGAAATCTAATATCTTGATTTGGTGATCAAAAAAACATTTATTTTTATTATCATCAATGTTGAAAACATACTGTTAAACAATGTTGATTTTCTTTTTTTTTCAGGATTCTTTAATGAATAGAAAGTTCAAAATAACAGCATTTATTTGAAATATAAATTTTTTGTAAAATTATACAAATATTTTTACTGTCACTTTTGATCAAATAATGGATCCTTGCTGAACAAATGTATCAATTTATTTTAAAATCTTACTGATTTTGTACAGTAGTGTATACATAATATATAGTCTCTGCATATTAACCTGGGAAAGGAAAGTGTAGTGTAGAAAAAAAAAAAGGTTAAATATTCCCTAAGATATGCTGTAAACAGCATGACAAGTTATTATTGTTGTAGTTGGCGTTTTATAGTCATAACACACTAGTCTCATGCTAACACTTATAATATCTGGAATGATTCTACAAAAGCTTTATTGTAAAAGGTGTAAGAGAGTCTCACCGCCGCACTGCGTCCTGGGAAGTTGAAGAAGGTGTCAGGGCCGTGCCGCTGAGGCATCTGATTCAGCACTGATAGGAGCTTAATGGCGTGTCTTGGCTAAGGGAAACAGGACACAAGAAGGAAGAGAACAATTAAGAGAGAACATTGTAATTAGTGAGAGAGAGAGAGAGAGAGAGAGAGAGAGAGAGAGAGAGAGAGAGAGATGAAAGGAAATTATTATGAGAGAAGACTTTGACAACGGAGGAGAAGATGTATATGTTCATGACAGTCAAAAATAAATACATAAATTAATGGAAACCATCATCAACGAGTCAACGACCCAAAAAAAACACCTCTAATTCAGCCAATCAATAGCCTGTCCATCAGTCTTAACCACGGCAGCACAGTTGAAATCGATTCGTAGGCAACCCCAAACAGATGTGTCCGTGGAGAGGACTGGCGGACAGGAGATCGTTGGCTGGGCTTGTTGGAAGTCTCTAAAGGGAGCTGGCTAATGATCTGCACATATCAGATTTAAAGAACATATTTTCAAATTCATAATTTGATTCCCAATCTTCATCCCAATCTTTACAGTCACAAGTTATTAACCCTATAACAAATACAATTTATTGCAACCATTTTTATCATGAATCATTACTAATTAAAGCACTGAAGTGAAGTGCCTTGGAACGCGCAGCTGTGTATGATGCGTTTACGTAATTTCCACTGAAACAGGAAGCTAAGGCGGGATATATTGAATGGCTCCTCCCGCTTTTCAAATAGCCAATAGCGTTTAGTTTACCTCACAGACTGCAAGTAGCATGACAGCACCATGGAAGTGAATCCGAGTGCTGATGATACGTTGGACTCAATTTTAGAGGTGTTAATAAAAACCTCTATTAAAAAAGCCATTTCATTCTTAACCAACGTACAGTTGGAAAACGGAATAAAACGAAATCGAGCGTTTCAGCAACCGAACGCACATCTCCAACCCATATTGCTCCATGACGCGTCATCGGTCGCTTTGGTCAGGTGGTATTTATTAGTGCATAGGGAGTGGGACGCTTTAGATTCTAGAAGGCATTTGATTGGACAGAAGATGTGATGAGAAGCTGAAGTCCGCGGTGATGTCATAAAAATCTGTGATCCATTTTAGTGGAAGTGAAAGGCTAAGTTTTGAATGCTTATATCTCCTAAATGCGAATTTTGTCATTGTTTTGGAACACACCAGCTTATTCATAACCTTAAGACTAACATATTCATACTAAAAGCTAAAAAAAATACCTTTAAAAGGACCTTTAACCAATGAAAAGTTTAAAAATAGCTTTTGACTAAACCTATGCTCTATTGGATCTTCATAATGTCTGTTAAACCTCATAACTCCAAACGCCTCTATTGTGAAGGAATAAGTCCAGAACATTAGAAGTTCATTGTTTTCAGTGGCCACTGAATCTGAATTTTCTCTCCCAGCAACGGCATCCAGTCAGTGTAAAAGGGGCAAGAAAACTCACCCACATGCCTCCGTCCCCCCTCAGCATGCTGAATAACAGCTTCAGTTCCTTCACTGTGATACTATAGCTGGCCAAAACCCCCAGCATGTCCACTAGGAGATCTGAGAAAGACAGAAAGAAGAGAATGAAATGACTCAGCATTATCGGTGCACAGAATTGCAGACTCACGAGGATGATGTCACTCGGGGGCAAGAAGCCAATCGTTATCTTTCTGCTGGAACATTATCTACAGCAAGTTCTCTTGAGGCTCCTTTAGTCATCAGATCGTGGCTCTCAACGGCATGGAAACCCAAGTCTATTCATTCACATATCGGCTGTAATGGCTCAGTGTCAAACCGTCTGCTGATGTAATTTGCGAAACATCTGCGTTATGAATTTAGAAGCTCTTTAAAACGTTGCGCGAGACATGAAATAATCTAATTTCGAGAAAAATAACAACCCCTTAGCAGTGATGTTTGTCGTGGCTTAATATCATTGTAATTTGATTTTCAAAATAACCCAGTTACACGCCATTCACTCAAAGGCCACAAATTTGGTCAAAAATGGACAGAAGCTGGAAGCGTATAAGAACTAATTGTCTGATTAGCAGCGGGATTTTCGAACACGCGGATCTGTCTAAAGAACAGTTAGAGAGAAGCTTTCTCCCAAATGTGTTCACAGAGCCAATTTTACACATTACCCCTGCAATAAACGACGGCCATGGTCCAGTGATCGTAATTACACAGAAATATTGGACACAGAATGCACAATGAGGGGTTTAGCGAGACAGTGGAACCTGTTTTTCTGAAACGTAACGGAGCCAAATCATAGAGGACTGGAACATATGGACAAGCATGTGATACAACAAAGATTATCACAGAAATGACTGATTCTTTTCTCTTCGGTGAATTGGATTTTGATTTGACTGAAGTTTTTGAACTGATGTACTGAGGCACTGGTGTAAACAATGGATATGTTCAGAACCAAAGTGCCTTGAAATCAGAGGGCTCACGGCCAAAATGTGGGGTCTTTACACTGCTAAGAAGCAGGGAAGAAGCGTATTTACCACAAAAAGATGAGTCTACATAGATATGACATGAACAATATTAAACAGGAATAAGAATTGTGGGGAACAATACACTTAACATCACTGCACACTTAAAAGATAACTGTTGATTCTTTGTTTCACACAGAACCAAAATAAAAATGCTGCAATACTGCAAAATAATGTTGATTTTATTATGAATAACAAATTCATTATTATCTGTTATTATCAATAAAAATAATAATATTAATAATTTTTCACACAGAACCAAAACCACCAAAAGATGCTGCAAAACTGCTAAATAAATGTTTATTTTATTATACTAACTATGCTATCATTATCAATAATAATAATAATGATAATACTAGGAATGATGATGATGATGATAATGATGATAATAATAATAATAATAATAATAATAAGTACTTTTTTCCACACAGAACCAAAACCACCAAAAAATGCTGCTGTACTGCTAAATAATGTTTATTTTTATTATTATAATATTTATAATATAATTATGATGGTAATTATTATTACATTATATAAATGCCTTATTAATAATAATATTGTTGTTCATTTTAATATAATTTATGATTAGTAATAGTAATAATAATAATTTTTAATAAAGCATTTATTTTACAGAGAACCAAAACCACCAAAAGATGCTGCAATACTGCAAAATAATGTTTACTTGCATTTATTATTATTAATATTATTATTATATAATTATAATATAATGATGATGAGTTATTATTATATAAACGACTTATTATTTTTATTTTATTAATTATTATTAATAATATTTTTATTATTATTAGGCATTTATTTTACAAAAGAACCACAAATACTACAAAATAATGTTTATAATATTATTATTATTATTATTAAATACATACATTTCTTTTTTAATGCTCCCAGGACAGCGTTTCGGTTTATCCCACCTATTGAGGGCATTGGCCAGACATTTTCTCTTTATTTATAACCATTTATTTGAATGTACACGCCAGAAATGAACTTTGAACTTTTCATGTGAAGTTTGGATCCTGCACTCTACGCTTTGCTTCAGTGCTCACCAGCAATCATGTCGTCGACGGAGCTCATCTTCTGCAGCACCTGCTGGATGAGCCCCACCTCAGTGCTGGTCTGTAGGTTACGAACGCTCTTCCGCAGGATCGCTGTGAACATGCTCCAGATCTCCGCCTGGCAGGTGACGTCACAGTGCTCCAGCAGCTCCACCATGCAGGCGATGCTTTCTGCATCCTGGATGATGAAGTTCATCTCCAGGTCAAACTCTCCACCCACCAGCTGAGAAAGAGAGAGAGAGCCAGGGTTATTCTCAAATGAAATGACTGAGGATATGCTCATTGACGATACCTATATTTTCCACCATAATGATGAAGAAAAATGTACATGGTAATGATGAGTTTACTTCATGCCGTTGATTTTCTCTCATTTATGACAACACATCCTCACCTTTGACAAGTTTTTCCGACAATCGACCATGTTTTCACTGTTATGGTAGGGGGCGCTATTACAGATTTTTAAAAATAGTTCAGCATCTCTGGATCCAAAATCAAGCACAGAAAACGATCTGCGTGAATCAGGAGTGATGATCAAACATTCAACAACATATCAATCAAGACGTCTAACGTTACAGAGAAAAATGTAGAACCCAGGAGGAGGTACAGGACTGTGCAAACTTTGGAGGAGTTGATGGACGCGATCTATACTCAATCTATGCTTTGATTATTGTTCTGAATTCTATCCTATCCAGAGTTTTCTCTGCTTTTTGTTCGAAATGTTGTTGTTTTTTAAATAAAACTTATACACAGTCAAGTGTTGATAAAAAAAAATTAAAGTTGAATATTTTTTTAAGCAGAGTAAAAAGTTAAATATTTTTGAAGTTCTTTCTCTGATATGTTGACTGCTCACATATTCAACAAAATATTCTGGGGGTCATGAAAATTGTGTGAATATGATAAAAAAGTCTGTAGCTGGCAACTTAATATGGTCATATATATTACTGCTGACAAAAGAAAAGAAAAACATGATGTAATTTAAAATGTTTAAATGTCAGAGTAAAATTGCCTAAAATTAAGAAATGCAATACTAACCAATTTTCATTTAAAAAAAAACAAGAATGATGATGACAAACTACTAACTAAACACATAAACAAAATTAATAAATTGGATGGGAGGTCAAGTATATTTATATAGCATTATTATGCAATACAGAATGCTTCAAAGCAGCTTTATGGAAAGGAATTATTATTCAAATAATTTTAGTTACAGTATAGTTACAACTTAAATTTGACCTTTAAAGCAGCTCTACAGAAGACAATATACACAGTAGCGTCATTATTCAGCTCAGTTTAATTCACTTATTCAGTGATCTGAGTCGACAGGTGTTTGTGAGATTGACATGTAGGACACAAAGTGGATGAGATGGACAGAGCAATGTAATAAGGACTTAAAAATAATGAAATTAGAGAATAAATTAATTTGAACAGAAAAGGGAATTGGTAAGTTTGTGCAAGTGAAGTGAGGGAAAAAGCAAAAGGAAACAAATAATATTGAGAGGATTATGAAAGGAGCAGTTTTGAGGTGGCTACCGTAGAGAGCAGCACGTCTGATAAATAGTGATTGCGATTTGAGAGGGTCATTTAATCATGGGGTAGTAGAAAGAACATAATGACCTCACACACACACACACACGCACGCTTGCCCTCTCCGAATCAAACAACACATTGGAAAGGAGAGGAATGGACAAACCAATCAGAGATTGTTCCTGCTCTGCAGCAAACAATAATCAATGGCATCAGTCTTGGAGTTCAACAGGCATGAAATTGGCCAGCTTTTGGCCATGCAAACTCCAAACCTAGCAGTTGATTTGGAAAATAAAGGCTGAAATTCCTGAAAATGACATTTTGGTGAGAAAGAGAGAGAAGGTGAGGTGCTGGGAAAACTATTGATTTTCACTCTTCGTCTGATACAGTCAAATTGGGAATCCTCTGGAGCCTTTGAACATTTTGTAATTGGGCCGTCGATAACCTTAGCATATGTAATTTGTCCATGCCACTCAACTTGACCGAACATTCACCTCGATTATTACCTTAAACATGACTTTACAACCATTATTAAATAAGGTCTTCAGTTTGATTCAGATCATCAGGATCACATTGTGAGTTCGACTACTGCTTTTATGTACTAAATACTAGAACAGGGGTGTCCAATCCTGCTATTGGAAGGCCACTTTCCTGCGGATTTGAGCTCCAACACTCCTGCCTGATCATTGTTTCTGCCTAAATGAATACATGATGTTAGCTAACTACATGATTTGCATTATCTTAGAACTGTACATTTCTGAACATACGGACATTACTTTGACACACTGACCTCTGATAACAAAATTACTAATTGTAATGTAGAAACATGCATTTTCTGTATTGGGAAAAGCGCTATAGAAATAAATGTGAAATGAATTAGGTCTAGAGTTAACCTCTGCTGGATAGTGGCCCTGCAGGAGCCGGATTGGACACCCGTGCACTAGCCTGAACAATACTCTATGCAAATACTTGAAGGCTTCTAGCTATGCAAATTTGATTTCACGCATCACTGTGTTTTTTAAAAATGTGTCAGAATGCATTGCATTGTATTCTCATGTGCCGCAAGGTTGCTGTAACCGGCATTACTACAAAATTGTCATCTACTGGTCAAATCTGAACGTAATGTGCACCCTGCTATCTTAATCTTGTTGTGATCTGTTTTTCTCCAGGAGGGTGAGACAGGATTAGTTGGAAAGCGTTACCACGGTATCGTCCCATTGAACTATTTACAATCCATACAGTGCAAAAAGAAGGACAGCAGGGATGACAATCCTATTGATTTGTCATGGCTCATCACTCCCAGAGGCCTTTAGTGAATAGATGATTAATTACGAGATGTTTACTCATCAATAATTGCCTTTGAAACCCAGAGAGACCAGGGGTTGTTTTTTGTGAACAACCAAAAAACGCAATTAAATGGTTTGTAACAGGGATACGAAATGAACGCGATCTTGCACGTGGAATTCCATAACATTTGAAGACATTGCCAGTCCAATAAAAAGTCTTTATGTAAAAATAAAGCTGATAAACATACACTGAATTATTATGAAATACTTCACATAAGGACGCAGTACAACAAGAATAGACTTGTTTACCTCCTACACACAATGCTTATGAGATAAAGCAGACTTGCACAAACACAAAAAGACAAAGGATAATACTAGAGTTTCTTTTTGACCCTTGAACACTGACATGGGTGTCAAACGCTATTTTTAAACAGCGGCAGAAAGCAGAAGCTGTAACAAAGAGATCAGACAAAAGAGCAGTGCAGCCTCCAGCACATTAGCTCACAATCTCCTCAGCACTTCGCTCATGTTTTATTACAGTGGGAACAGACTTTATCTGTTTAAGTTAATCATGGCAGATACGGCGGATGGGATCGGGAAACAATCCGAGGCTACCGAGGTCACACGCCAGGCTACATCTCTGACCGATGTGTCACATTTTATCTGGAAAATTTTATTCAGCCAGATGTTCCGAGACATTTGTGATTTAGTATATTTTCTGATTCCTTAAAAAATTGTTTATCATATATTTGTACACTATGATAATGCTGTAGTTGTGTGGCAATAGAAAGACTATTAGATTTAAAAAGGGCCTCTTGTACTTCATGTATGAGTTCTCCAAACTCATCGGGCATTATACAAGACGACTTTTAGAAGAAGAGCTGTAATCTTGGGGAAAGGACGTTGCGATAATTGGGTGCCAATCATTGTGGCCAACGTGAAATAGAGAAAACCATGAGCTTCCCCCCACTTTCAATTGTTTTACCTCAATGAAAGGTTAGCATTTTGTGAATTTCTGAATGAAAGATCAAAAGGATAAACAATGCAGATTTATTTTCACAGCTGCCTTTGCTTATATTTACCAAGGGCAGTGATATATATATAGTGTGTCTAAAAAGTTTGGAAACATTACTATTTGAAATGTTTTTGAAAGAAGTCTCTTATGCTCATCAAGCCTGCATTTACTTGATCAAAAATACAGAAAAAAAATGAAATATTGTGAAATATTGTTACAATTTAAAATAATGTTTTTCTATTTGAATATCCTTTAAATTATAATTTATTTCTCTGATGCAAAGCTGAATTTTCATCAGCCATTATTTCAGTGTCACATGATCCTTCAGAAATCAATTCTAAAAGGCCTATGCTGATTTGATATTATCAAAGTTGGAAACAATTGCTGCTTAATATATTTTTTTTGGAACCTGTGAAACTTTTTATCAGGATTCATTGATGAATAAAAAGTTACAGCTGAATAAAAGAACAGCTTTCATTAAAAATAGAAATCTTTTCTAACAATATAAATCTTTACTATCACTTTTTTATCAATTTCAATCAACACATCCTTGCTGAATTAAAGTATTAATTTCTGGTAAAAAATGACTGGCCCGAGTATTGGTGAATTGAACAGTAGAGTAGTGTATATTGTTACAAAAGGTTTCTATTTTAAGTGTTCTTTTTAAACTTTTAATGAACGCGATAAATTATATTAAGCAGCATAACTGTTATATATATCTGCCGGTATATACCATACACTTAAAGAAGAATAAGGCACAATATGTTCTGACAAACATGTGCTAACTGGGAATGCTAATTTCCATCCCTCACTTCAGAGAATAACAGCTGTAGTCATAAGCTAATGTATAACATGCTAACTCATTGTCAGAGATTACACTCTGTGCAGCACTAAAGCAGTTAGCAACAAATTATGTTTCCACCGGGTCCCTTCCTCTACTCCCACTCCAAATAATCAATTACATTCCAGACAGACAGTTGTGTTCGGAAGAGGACTAATTCATCTCGAAACCAAACAAGCCACAAGCCCAATAATGAAAGGGCTAGAATCTGATTTGCACAGGCTTTTCCAGAGCTGAAAAACAACGGTGGGAAAATAAAGCTAATCGCATGTGTTCTTAAGTGCTAAATTACTCAACAGACAACACGATAAACGAAGTAAACCCCTTGTTAGCGACAGATGAACCCCAGAACTTCTCCAAGGAAGGTGCATTTGTTGATCAATTTTTCTTTAGGTTGGAGGTTTGAAGGGTGGCTTTTGGGAGAACATTTGTATTTAATGGGGTACAGAATAAATTATTCGAAGAACAAAAAGCCTGGAAGTGAACTAATCCGTGCTTGCCCACACATTCATGCAAAGGCAGGGCCAGTTCACAAGCATTGATTCCCTCCATGCAGAATCCATTAGCCAAAATTAGGCCAAAGCCTTAAGGTAGCGAGCTGCATGGGAAGAATTAATTCTCCTCGTATTGAATTTCTCTTTTCCATTGAGGATCCCAATTAGAGCACGGGACAACACCTCCTCACCAGCTAATATTTCGACATCTTCATTTTCCTGGACGAATAGACAAATTCAAATCATGCCTTTAATTAGGAGCTCTGATTACATGCTGACAAACACAATAGAAGGGGCAACTGTGAGAGATTGAAAATGACTGATGGTACAATGACTAACATATCAGGTTGCCTGGCAACCATCTATTCTACAATACAACATGAAGTCCATGTCTATTTTGAGAATGTGAGTACCATGCTAAACATATGACATGGCAGCAAGATAGGAGAGCAGGCCCTGATCAAGACTGAAGAACATAGGCCTCACTATATGTAGAACTGGAGAAATCGGCTGTAGGAGTTACGTGGGTCTGGAGCTACTGCAAGATTGTTTTACCGTGATGCAAACACAGAGCAATCTGACAAGAGGGAGAGAGGGAGAGAGAGAGAGAGAGAGAGAGAGAGAGAGAGAGAGAGAGAGAGAGAGAGAGGAGAACATTGTACACAAAGAAATATCGCTAAGCCACCCCTCACCCAGCCCTCCACTTTAACATCTCTATACAAACATCACAAAGCCTGTATGTTCTGGATGCTGTTGTACCGTGAACAAGCCTTTTGTTGTTGAGTTTTAATCTGAAGAAGGTCCAGATCTGTAACCCTAAAAAAAAAAAAAAAAGTCACCCAATTCCAAGTGTTTTGTGGATAAGCCAATAACGGGGTGGATTGCGACAAGTGTAAAAAAGAAATGAATCATTGTATTCAGCAAGGACTCATTAATTTGTGAAAAAAAGTGAGAGTAAAGACATCCGTAATGTTATAAAATATTTCTATTTCAAATAAATATTTTGAACTTTCTAATCTATACATCAAAAAATAGCAGCACAACTGTTTCAACATTGATAATAATAATAAATGTTTCTTTAGCAGCAAAGCAGCATATTAGAATGATTTCTGAAGGATCATGTGACACTGAAGACTGGAGTAATGTTGCTGAAAATTCAGCTTAGCCATCAAAGGAATAAATTACATTTTAAATATTTTCAAATATAACTTATTTGCAGTTATTTAAAATTGTATTAATATTACACAATACTACTATTATTATTGTATTTTTTTATCAAATAAATGCAGGCTTGGAGAACATAAGAGCCTTTTCAAAAACGTCAAAGTTCTGAACAATAGTGTTTCAACTTCGAAAAACGAATAATAGTTTATTTAATATTTTTAATTGAATAATATTCATATCAATAATAAAATATTTCCACAGAATAGGAATAAAAGTGGACTATTTAATTTGATTAGGCCATCTTAGTTTTGGATAGAGGACTAGTAATCTTTAATCCTGTTTTTTTTAAATCACACACACCATGTAGGAACATGGAAGGTAATCGGTTTTGTGGTGTGACGGTACCCTAAGCAAGAGGTGGAACCGACATGAGCACATCATGTAAACAGCAGGAGACTTTCATCTGCCATGTAACTTCCACACACACACACACAGCGGCCACTTTAACTTTGTTTAGTACACATTGCTAGTACTGGTTTGGACCCCCTTTTGGGCAGGACAGTCCCAGCTCACACCCGGCACGACACAAACCGCTGCAATTAGCACTGCGGTCTGTTGAATAGAGGCAGAAACTGCCTGAGGTACTGGCAGGGACAGCCTCACTTCACAGTTGGTCTGTTAAGCACACTGCTTCTCACGACAGTGAATGATGTTCTCTCAAGAGCATAAGGCAAGCCTCAGTATTACAATCGCTCAAAAATAAAGACATTTCATCATGTAACTCAGTCAACCCAGTCAGATTTACATCGGAGGGATCCAAGCCATATCTATGCACTTACTGTGGAATAAGCAAGCAATCATTTAGTAACCAAATCCTAATATTTACATAATTAAATATTGCATATTTACAACTGAACATCTTTAAACGCAGCCGTAATTAAGAAAGTTTGACAAGAAAATAAATGGAACAGCAAGTTATGTAAATTTATTGCATCCTTATGACTCCTGGAGTGTAATTTACCGCCGTACTTAGAAAAGATACTTCATTTGGTGCAAAGGAAAGGTGTGAGGAAACCTGTTCCAATAGACCACTGAGCAAGTAATTATGCACTTGCTAGCCTAGCAATCCTCTCACAGAGACCTGAGCCAAAAGAGGCGAAGGCGGCAATTGGCACGGGCTTCTCAGGGTTTTGGCACGAAGCTCTGCGTCGGCGTAGTCGCTGGAACGCTGCAGTCTCCCGCCGTTAGATTGAGGACGGGGATTCTGTGACCTTACTGAGGAAACTATACCTCTGACATTCACTTAGGTCATTCCTGAAATTACTCAGCAGTTGCTGCTCTTACCAGTGTTATTTTAGTAATACTGAGCGTGTACTATTATTGGTTTTACTTTTTACATTTACATTTTCGGTTTTCATATTAATTGGAGTTAATGTTTTAGTAATTTTGTAGTGTTTTTGTCATTTTAAATAATGTATTTTTAGGTCTAGCTTTTATTTATTTTATTTTAGTTGTAATTATTTTAGTACATCAAGTTAAACTAAACGGAACAGAAATAATTCCTTGGCAACTAGCTAAAATAAAATACGATTTTATTTTATTTTATTTCAAATTAACGAAAGTTTTGGTGCAATTTTAGTTCACTAATAACTATTGTTCCAACAGATAAAATTTTTTTTTACTAAATTTAATTTCAGTTTAAAGAATAGTTCATCTCACCCAATCCTGTATGATTTTTTTTCTTCTGCGCAACACAAAGGAAGATATTTTGAAGAATGTTTCAACTGTTTCAGTCCATAAAATGAAAGTCAATGGGGTCCAAAACAAAACTGAACATCACTGACTTAAAAATAACATGGAGACATTTTTCAAAAACATGAGTGAGTAAATGATGACAGAATTTACATTTTTATGTGAACTATCCCTTTATCAAGACAGTTTTATGAAATGTAGATAGAGACATGCCACTTAATAATAAGATGTGGCATGTTTATGTCAGCATGGAAAACCGAGGGACCGTCTAATCTCGGAAACATGCCGTAATCCTCGCATCAATATTCTTAAATTGGCAGTTTTCCATTTGAAAGCTCTAGCAGAGGACCAAGTTCAAACAACAAGTATTTCTAAAGTAGGAAAAGCAAAAAATAATGAGGTTGTACACATTACAGATCAGAGTGAGTTATCTTCTGCGAGTCTGGAAGTCTTATCGGAGTTTGTTTACTTGTGCTGTGGCTGGGAGATATCCTTCAGTAGAGCAGTCACTGTGAGGCCACTCATTTTCAGATTCACTTTTCTCATTGCGGTTTTCAATTGCTTGCACTTGAGATCTTAGAAGGATTACTGCGGCCTTGCCATCTGTTGTGCAGTGCAGCTGTTTCGGTTTTACACTCTCTCCCTCTTAGCCACTCGCTGAACGCATTTGTTATTTTCGTATAATGCGGCGTTCGAGATTGCGGCTTCCCCGCCACAGCCTCATCACACCAGGTCACCCGCTCTTCATCACAGCCTGCCACAAAGGTCGCCAATCCATTTCTCTGGGTTAGGCGTTCAATGTAAATTCTCCAAGGGATATACGACTTTCCTCGGCTGGTTCTTATACTGTAGGTGGCACACAGGGCTTTTTGTAAATGGGAAGAGAATTTGGAAAGAGACTAATGTGTGATATCTACGTTTGGACGGCTGGGACAGAGTGATGAGAGAGACTAGAGAGATAGGCATGACTGAAAGCGGTGACTTCGAGTCAGTGGGACGCACTCTGCGGAAAGAATATGTAATTTCAGCTCAGCAGGACGGGCAACTTCCGAGATAAAAAGATGCCAGAGGAAGGTGATTTAATGAGGCATTCTGAATGAATAAACTTGAACGTTGATAAATCAAAGGAGAGGGAGAATACAGAATTTGTGTGTAAACAAGAAACGCCATGCTGAGAGGACAGCTGTCAGAGGAGTGACAGCTTTAATAATAAACAAACACGCTTGTCTTGAGACTAACTTCCTGCAGAAGCACCACGAATGACAATGAGGGACAACAGACATATGGGAAAGCGTCGCATGCTCAATGCATTTACAATGGCTTTCCCTTCCACATATCTTCCACATACCACATGTGTGATATGCTCACACAAAAACGGGGGGCAGCAGCATGTGTCCAAATTTCAATCTTAACCGTTCCATATTCATCAGAAACTATCTAAAAAAAGGGCTTTAAGTGTAAAATACCAAACTTGTCCTTTAATGAATGAGCATTAGGAGAAGTAAAACTTAGCAATTCAAAAACTGTAAATAAATAAATAAAAAACTTAAATTTCTATAAAACATAAGTAAAATACATACATTTAAAAATATTTATTTAGAGGTAAAAACTGTAAACAAAAAAAAATACCCCCCCCCCCCAAAACTAACAACAACCAATACAAAAACTTAAAATAAAAACACAAAATATTAAACATATGTTTAAATATATATATAAAATATAGAAAGTAAAAAAAAATTTTTTTAATACAATTAAATATACCGTAAATAAAATAAGCGAAACAAAACAAATAGAATGGACCATGTTGATTACAAAGTTCTAGTCTGAAATCTGTGTTTACCTGGTGTATTAATTCAGTGAGTGTGTGGCATCCAAGCTGGCACGCTCACCTTGTGCACACTGGTCAGAGGTGAGAGGACACCAGCGTACGGCTGGTTAGCCATTAGCGAGCATTAGCCTGTGGATGGGACAAAGGTCCATTGAAGGGCTGCATTATTAATCTAGGCCTTCAAAGGCCCGAGCAGCTGAGTGTCATGGCAGAGCGGGCTAATTACGTATTCGTTTGCCTGGGGTAATTTGCACCCATTGTGCTGTTCTGGCTGAATCAAGACACGAGATCACAGATTAAACACTTAACGCCAGAGGAGAAGAGCTTTTCAGAACCAAAGTGCGGGAGGAGGAGGGGGTGGAGGGGAACGGAACGAGACAGGGTGAGAAAAAGTACAAGAGGTAATGATACAGTCCTTCACATGCATAATATTGTCTTAATTTGGTGTTGGTCCAGGCCTAAGGTACATACCAAAACTGTATTGTACATCAATGTTATTAATAGTGTTTGAAGTCAGCAGTGAGACTAGAAAATCAGAGTGGCATCTGCCCATGCAAACCTCAAAGTCACGAAGCAAGGGTGTTGTGGGTGGCTGCAAAGGCATTGCTGAACAACTGGCTATTCTGTGTCAATCGGAGGATGGAAAGGAGAACAACAAGATTCAAACAGACTAGGGTTTCGACGAGAAGGCCATCATATATAGCTGGTTATTCATCACTTCTGATGGGTTCACGTGTGCTGTGTGCTTGAACTGAAGTGGATACAGCGATATGTCACGCCACATTAAAGAGCATCAAAAATGACATTTATAGTTTGAATATAAATTGACAGAATTTGAAAGCTGTGCTTTTCTTTTATTCCAAAAGTTACAAAAGCATAAAGATTATTGTGATAATTGGATAGGAACGCTGCAAATAATGTTTAGTGAAGTTTTGTTCACGCATCAACTGACAGCAGAGATGAAAGCTATATTCTTGGGATTCAATAAGTAATCTTCAATATTAAAATGAAGATTGATTCAAATGGAGAAATCAATCTTGTCAAAATGTCAACTCAACTATAGCGTCCGTCCACACAGCTGACATGTTTACCTGTTGAATCTTATCCACATTGTTAGCATGAAATAGACACTGATAATAATTTTCAGATCAATTTTCAAAACCAGACATTCTATTTTTTGCGGTTTCGGACTAATATTTTTGGTTGCCATAAAATTCTGTGCATCACTACATATGGCTCTATAATCTGTTGTCCATCTCTGAAAACCACCATGTAGAACACATGCGTGAAGGCAGATAGTTCAACAGTTAGTGATACATAACCTAATTTCCTGTGTGTTTGCACATCAGATTAACTTAGTTTGCCTGCCTGATCTTGCGTCCCTCAGCAAATCTTCCAGTAAGACTCCTTTTCCCTTCTCTGCCAATGCAGATCCATCTCTTTGCGCTCTTCACAGCTGCCTAACCCAACCGATAACCTCTTGGCCTGTCATGGGGGAGATGGTGTGTTTCTGTCTGAACAGTTCCCTGGCTCTCCATTTGGTCCCTTGGCACCTCCTGCAAACGCAGAGTGTCAACACCCGCAAGCCGTCAGAGGCCGAGGACAAACAGAGGAGCCAATCTCCTGCTGTCAGACCAACACACACACACACTGACGCTCTGATCAATGAGGAAGGCAGAGTGTCTTTGTTATCTGTGATTAGGTTTTCATGAGCAGAAGCCGCATCCTGTCTGGATGACCATCTGGTCATTTACTTGCTCTCAAAGCGCACTGGGAAATGCAGTCCATGGGTCCCGTGAGCTCCCATCATTTCTGCTGTGCTTTCAAGTATAGCCGCAGTCAATCAATATGCCACAGTTGATCACCGTCATCATGCGAGTGAAATCTAGGACTGAGCATCTCTCATTCACAAACAAACCTGTAAATGGTTTGATGAGCACGGCGACCGGTAAAAAAACATAGCGCTTAGCGCTCAGTGTTAAATAGAAGCTCAGCGCCTCATCACGTTGTTGCCATTTTAAAAACATAGCGCTCCAATTGGGAAAATACACTAGCTTCGGGAAAAATACTCTTTGGTGGACACACAGCCTTAGTTTTATTCATATTTTTATTAAAGTTCTTTCAAATTTTTAAGTTCTTGAAATATCTTATTTGTGTTTCTGAAAAGAAAAGAATGCATACAGGTTTAGAAATGACGAGTAATGGTGAAACAATGTAAATTTTTGGGTGAACTATCCCTTTCACTTTTTACACCACATCCCATTTCTAGAGATTAGAGACTAGAATATAATAGATCCAGTTACACTCAAAACACCTTAACTACATAGCAATGGCTTGCAGTTTTATTTATTTTTATTCAAGGCGGCAAGTTTTGTGCAGGCGAACACAACTACCAAGACAAAAAAAAAAGGGAAAACTGCCAAAAACTCAGTAGACGAGCCTATCTGTGTGATACCTTGTGTTCTCAAAGTAATAGAAACCGCTCTCGGCCCAAACCTGAAGACTGTGCCCCAACATCAAGGTTAATTACCTCCTTCTCCAACTCTTTGCTTTTGTGGCTTTATGAATGCCTGCCCTGCACCCTCATCTACTGTGCATTACAAGCAAACACACACAATGTTTCTGCCATTGCTGGTGCTGTGTCAACATTTCTCAGATTAAGAGGGAAGAATGTCCTTCCTGATGATCGCTGAATACCGCAGTAATGTATCAGCAGGGGACAGAAGGAAAGACTGAGAGGAATCCCCAATAGAAATGTGTGTTTGTGAGAGTGCAATATTTTCAGAGAAAGCTTGATGAGCTTTGCAAGCAAAAATTGATTATGATAAAATCCTGCTTGATTTATTCAGAATACAAAATTTTGCAGACAAAAAAGGTAATTTGTCCTCATGTGGATTCCTTTAAACATGAATGTGTGCACTTTTACAGTAGGCATGTACAATGGATGTGAACAGGGCATTTGAAACTCCCTGTTTCAATAGTATAGCAACAATATGAGTGTCTAAAGAAAAAACAAATCACTTAAGCCCCATTCACACAGCACTTTGAACCCGGCAAATTGCCGGCAAATTGCCGGAACGCCTTCTGTGTGAACGCAAACACGACCCGGGTTTAATGCCGGGATCGATGCCGGGTTGGGGACCTAGTAACATTGCCGTGTTCAGACCCGGAACGCGCGCTGTGTGAACAAAAGCCAGGACAAATGCCGTAAGGGGTGTGTCGTAGTGATGATGCACGAGCCTTCGCAATGACGTAGTTATCGTGTTACTCTGTTAGAAGAAAGTTTGTGTTCGTCATCGATACAAGAAAGAACGAAAAGATGTCTGCAAACTGGACTGAAGCAGAGACCCGAGAGCTCCTTGCAATCCGCGCCGAAGCTGAGATCGTTCGCCACCTTATACGTCACATCATAACGTCACGCGTCTATCCGGGACATACCCGGGTTGTGTGTGAACGCGCTCTCTGATTCCGGCAAATCACTGGCAGTGTGAATGAACCATTTTCAAACGAACCCGGGTCAAATCCCGGGTCACTTTATCCGTGTATTTTCCGGAATCTCTGTGTGAAAGGGGCTTTACTAACATTCTGTGTAAAGTTATATCCAATTTTACAACGTCATCAAAACTATGCAAAACTAATTGCTTAAATACAACACGTTGTTGCTGAAGTAACTTTTTTAAATGACAAGCTTTACATTTCTGCTTTTAAATCCTTCAGATGGCCCAATTGACTTATATTGTGCCTCACCATAACCTCAATTTTAGCTTTTTCTTCTTTTCTTTTTAAGAAAACACAAATTTTCTGAATAACAGTGAAGCAATGCATTATTTTACAAAAACACAAATACACAAGCTGTTTGAGGACAGAAGCATGTGATATTCTCTCTCTCGCTCTCTCTAATTGGTCTTCTGTTTCCCAGAGGCGGGTCACGTATTATAAGCACACCTGTTCATTACATCTGCAGTAAGCCTGTTGAGTTCAGCATGCAGAATAAGACCACAGTAATTACTGAACATTCACACCGCACGCCCACACGCTTCAGCATGAACACTCGTACGTGCGCACTTGACCACATATTGTTCTGTCTTTCAGGTCCATCCATACACAAAGACTTCTCCAGTGTTCTTCCAAGCAACCAAAAGGTGTCAGTCTAACGGTCTTCAAATACAAGGGTGACATCACAGTCAAATGACCATTTATCTGCTTCTAAACATTAAAACTGGACTATGCAGGACATGACTAGTCACACCAATACACCAACATATTGTATTGCAAATGCAATGTTTTTGTATTATGATTTGGAGATGGCCAAACTTTCAGAAAATTAAGCAAAATAATTTAATAATGTTATATTACATTTTAATAATAGAGGCCAGTGATTTTACATATACATAGTTTATTATATGAATATGTATATATTATATTTATATATTAGTCTGTGTATAATATACAATATATATATGGTTTTATATCATAATATATTAAAATACTATGTTTTTATAATATTTCCCATATTATTTTATTCTTTGATGTTTTAATACTTCAATAATAATAATGGAGGCCAATGAATAATACAATTATATATATATATATATATATTTTTATACATTATATATATATATATATATATATATATATATATATATATACACTATATACTGTTATATAGTATAACAAATATTTATATCAGTGTTTTATGCACTACTGTACTGTTGTTAATTATGTTTTAATAATAATAATATTTTTTAATGTGGTTGTCTTTGCTCTGAAGGAAGCAGAAATAGCTCTGTTACAGATTCCACATGACAGTGTCAACAACTTACAGTAAATATCCTCCACATCTCTATTCAGCACATGTCTTATGTGATGTATCTACAATGCTGAGTTAGATCTTCAAAGCAGAATTCTCAATCGCAACATGAACAAGCGCACACTCACCCACAAACACACATATCTATATTCCCCAGTAAATCCTTTTTGAAGAGGAAAGCATGAAATAACAGTTGGACAGAAAACAGAGGAATGTATGAGGATGACTCACTAAGATGAAGACGAAGAGAAGGCCAAGAAGATCTACCCACACACTCTTCTATCACCACTCCAGGCCCCAATCAGGCCCGATTACACACCGAGCACAGGACGCCTGCCCTCCAGGCATGAGAACACACCTGTCAATCACGCCCAAGACCCCGACCTGAGCCAGGCATGCATAACTGAACACAAATCGACATGGAGGTTTCCTGCACAGTTCTACTCATATGTGTGTAACCCCTCAGGTCCTACTCTATGCCCTGCTCTTGACCTCAAGGGAGTGAAAATTTATTTTATTCTCTCCCAATGAAGCTTTTTTGATATTTTATATACATTCCCCAAGATAAAATAATAAAATTTACACATAGCATCCCATTCCAACAACTTAAGTTAACATAACGGTTTTCTCTCTTTGAGCATCAGTGACTTCTGTATTGTGCTAGTAGCGCTACTGTAAGTGTTTTGGTTTCCCAGCATGCCTTGCACACTTGATGACTTCCCCACAGTGACTACATGATTTTGAGAACCAGCTTTGCCACTTAGGACAGTTGAAGGACTGTTAAACAATAAAACATTTTTTTGCAAACAACCACTGATGCTCCAGAGGCAACAGCCAATATTAGGAACCAAGAGTATATATGGTTTTGAACAGGATCATTTATCTTTGGAATATATTTAAATATATAACTGTTGTTGTGAGGAATAATTATACTTAAATATCCATTATGCAGCTTCTTTGGGCAGTTAAAAAGAATATAATAAAAAAATTAATTAAATTTCTAAACATCCAACAGATTCTCCAAAGGGTAGATCAACTTATGAGCACTGTATATCAGAGTGGATGTGAGACTGTGTACAGTCAGTATGTGTGCGTATACTTAAGACCTGCAGAAAAGAGGCAGAGTGCGTGTAGTGTGTGTGTGTGTGTGTGTGTGTGTGTGTGTGTGTGTGTGTGTGTGTGTGTGTGTGTGTGTGTGTGTGTGTGTGTGTGTGTGTGTGTGTGTGTGCATTATGCAAAGATACTAGAATAAGAACATCATACTGAGCTCCATAACCTTCATACAATGGGAATTGTATTTGAGGATGTGGGCCTGGTGGAGAAAAAAAGAGAGGGGGTGATAGAAAGAAAAAGAGGGGAACATATACTTTGATGCATTGTATAAATTTCCATTAATTAAGGCCCCAAACCACAAGCTTCAGTCATTCCTTTAATGCACCACAGTAACCATAACCGTCACCCTGAAACTACACACAACTCCCTTTTAATAAAGAAGTATAAAAAAAAATTATACACCAAAACACACCATCTGCTGTGGGTGTGTAACACCTATGTGTATCTTTTGCTGTTTTTTGGGGGATCTTTGAGGAGTGTTTTAGTGGTCAACCCACAAAATATTTGGCTTTTTTTTAGTTATCAGCATCAGCCAATCCGTTTTTCTGCTTGCCCGTTAAGTGTGGGAAGCAGGACTTTTATCTTAACAGCATCGGGACATTTATTTTGACAGTGAGAACACCAGCACATGCACATTTGCCTTTCTACTATAAGTAACAGAGAGGCATACGCTATAATACTTTCTCATATATTTTCAGCATTTAGCAACTTTACTATCTACTACTACTATTTAGTGTCTTTTAATTAAGTTTTGTGATATATCTTTGTAAAGACACAATCCGAAAGCCTCGATCTTTTGTATCATGTTCTATCACTATGGTTACAGACATTATTAGAAAATTAGAGAATAGGAGTGACTTTGGTTGCCAGTTC
The DNA here is from genome assembly GCF_949152265.1 of Phoxinus phoxinus. Taxonomy (NCBI): domain Eukaryota; kingdom Metazoa; phylum Chordata; class Actinopteri; order Cypriniformes; family Leuciscidae; genus Phoxinus; species Phoxinus phoxinus. Next base: position 5,909 of record NW_027639418.1, on the reverse strand, counting down.
ATTTTGACTTTATTTGACTGTTATTAAAGTCACCATGAAAAAAAAAAAATGAATTGGAATATTTTATAGAATATTGCAGTGTTTATTATAAAAATATGTTTTTTTTTATTCATGTGCCCTCAACATTTAATCAAAATAAGTTCCCTTCTCTTGCAGAGACATCTCCTCTCTGATGATGTGTTCACAGGCACATGGGAGGGGCAACCTGTCACTCACATGACATCATAGCAATAGCAAACCACAATGATCCAATCAATTCCCAATGAGCAAAAATCAAGTCCCGCCCTACATTTATTCTTCTTCAAGAAGCTATTTCTCTAGGATATACGTCACAATAGGGAAAAAAGGACCGTTGAAACTTCTGTTTCATGCCAACTGGAAGTACGGATGTCTGTCGTAATCGCTGTGAATGTACACAGTTAATGTCAATAAGTTAATATTTAACCTTTTCAAGACATTAAAGAAAGAGCACGTCCTCCAGCCAGAAAAGAACAGACTATAGCAGAGTTTACTGTAAATATGGTGTTCTGCTAACCCTTAAACCCGTAGTCTGCGTGCTTAATCGTGCAAGCGTGCAGCTGGATCTATTCGGAGGCGTAATTAAAGCGTAAATAGCTGGTTATCACCCAGTGGGGCTAGCAGGACGCTTGCTGCAGTAGGTCGATGGCGATGCTCGCTTTCATTCGCAGGCTCTGAAAACACGTTTTCTTTCCCCCATTACACGCGCTGTTGAGCTTCCTCTGAGACTGCAGCGAGGCAACGTCTCTCTCTTTCCCTCTTTTACACATCTGTCGGTCCCGATTCTCTATTCCAAACAAAATTCTAGTTTCTTCTCTTCCCCCTCCTTTGGGTCTAGAGGCGGTTTGCGCTGTCGCCTGGATGTGATCTCGTACAGTGTGTCAGCAGGAACACACAGAACGACAACACACAGAAGAAACCACATCACATCAGCTGCAGCGGTGGAACACCTGTCTCGCAGAAACACACCTACGCCTGGTCTTTTCGTACAGCTACTTCTATACGGCAGGGATTTTAGGCACTGGTGAGCTCTCTCAAGCTCTGGATCAAAGGTGCTCCGAAAAAACACACCGAGCTCCTGAGATGTGGCAAAACATCAAAGGTGTCTTGAAGGGCTGTGAATGGACTATAAGAGGGACGTGTGAAGACGCTGGATGGAGCCGTCTGTCGCTCGCGTCTTCATACTCGACTGGGGACTCGGATGCGGATACAACTGATGGTTTAGGGTCATTTACTGTTGAGACGTTGCAAAATTCATAATGTATCTTCAATGAATGTGTCAATGGTGTTACTGTTAACTAAAACTATTGACATTGAATTGATATAAAGCTGAAATAAAAGTAAATATTAGAAACAAACTTTTTAGAAATGTTTCCTTAGCAACTCACTGAAATAAAAGCCATCTAGAGAGTTAATACGGCCAACAGATCAAGTACTAGGAAATGACAGGGATGTCTTGGAAACACAATTGTTCTCTTTCTTAGCAGTTCTTTTTCTCATTCATGTTGCTCAAATTTAAGTAACACACACAAAAATGTCAAAGGAGCTTGACTTTTAATACTTAGATTAGTTTTGCTGTGATTTTCAGTGGTACATTGTGGTACAATTTCAGAGAAGAGCAATTTGCACCGACACTGAATACGGTGAGCTTCAGTCCAAGGCAGTGACAGCACAAGATTAGACGTCGTTCACACAGGATGACGCCTTCCTTTCAAGAACAAGAACATGGAGCATAATTGAATAGAACCGAATGCAGCAGGGGTGTAAAGAAGTGTTTTAAAAGAGCTATTTTCAACCTCACACTGCATCATGAATGGCTGTAAAGCTCAGTGTGAATTTGGCGCGAGGCACAATGCAATGGCACAGACCAACAATTAATAGAAAGAGTGGGAATTGCTTTCCAAATTAGACAAAATGACCATTCCTAATTGTGATCATTGTGTAAATTGGTTTTTGCAGTGTAATTCGCCTAATTCAAGAGCCAGATTCATGCAGTCACTGAGCATTATGCTCTGACACATTCATGCTTAGGTGATATATTTATGCTGCGATGTGAACAAAGGAAAAAATAAAATAATTTAAAAAGTAAAATAATGAAGAAAAAAAGAATAAAATATATAAAACATAAACCTACATTAAATATTAAGATTTTATAAAGATTTTTTTTATACAGTATATTCTAAAAAACGAATTATAATGTAGACTCTCTCTACATTATATATTATACACACACTATATATATATATATATATATATTATACACACACTATATATATATATATATATATATATATATATATATATATATAGTGTGTGTGTGTGTATAATATATATATATATATATATATATACACACACACACACACACACATAATGCATGTCTTTTTATTGTTGTAGTACAATTATTATTCTGTTGTTTTTATGTTAAACTGTATATATATAAAGGTATTTTTGTGTTATACTGTTCTATGGCCTCTCACACACACATGCACACTCACAAAATGAAAGTGCAAGCGATCTGTTTTTGTTTGCCGAGATCACTTCTTTCTAACCCTCTTTTATTGTGTTACTCCCCACAATCAAATCACGAGCATCTAAAAGGCCGGTGGAATTAGCACAATGACGCAATCGCCCGTAGACAACCTCCGCCAGTTCTTAACCCCCCTCTCTACCCCATCCAGCTCAGAGCCGCTGCTGTAACCATGGTGACGGGGCAGTGAAGGGCTAGAACCAGTTTCAAGGTGAGCCGGTGCGTAGCAGTGAACTGTGGAGAGATGGATTGTGGTGTCTCCGCGCTACACGGGTGTCTTACGTGCCTGGGAACACATGCAGGTGCACAGATGAAGGAAAGTACAGCAGGTGGAGTGATGGGGCTTCAGATGTGGAGCGGCTTCCCAAATCCCTCTGCTGGGTTGTGACAGGAAGCTGATTACTGTGTTTCCAGCTCACACTCGCTCCATCCCCGCGGCTCTACTGCAGGACAGGAAAGCCTAGTGAAACCGTGTCCTCTGTAAAACAGAGTACGGAGCGGCGCGCTCACTCGTTTTACTGTTTTTGCGGCAGGGAACGGTCATTTTCTCTCTCATAAGAGTTCTAATATTTCACGCTGTGTAAAGGTCAGTTAATGCTCACTTCGTCTTAATGTTCATCAGCTAAAGAGATCTGTTCCGCCACATTGCACCGTTCGACATGGATCCCGTCTCTTTTCTATGCTCTTTTCTAAGCGTTTCTGGACGAAACGCGTTACCTTATAGCGTCCTTGAGCATCGTACATTCTGCTGCAGGCAAATAATGTGACCAAACATGAATTACTGAATGATTACAGAGGCATTGGCCTGAATACAAAACGACTCTGCACGGTTTTAAATGACCCTATAATTAAACCTTGCATGTTTTGCTTACACCTGAGGGGGGAAATGTCTTGGAACTACAACTAATTACTCAAGCAAACAATACATAAATTAATTCAAAATAAGATTGAGATTTCAGGTGAAAGCGAATGCGAATGCTGTAATAAAGAGTTGGGCACAGACTAAAAACAAATGAATTGGGCTCATTTGGTCATTCCTGGCCTGATCGAGTCCTCGGTTGCATGATCCAATGGGATTTCGCACCCCAAAAAAAACAGGCCATACAACTTGAGCAATGTATTGCAAATGTTTTGAAACCATATGATAGCTTTGAATGAGGAACAAACTGAAATGTCATTCATAAAATGAAAGGAAGTAGTAGTAGTAGTAGTATAGGTATTAATATCATGTCATAAAATTTAAAACTAAAATATGGTGCCAGCAGCCAAATATAACATCAAATGCATCATACTAGGTTTAAGATCTATGGTTAATTTTGTTCTGTTCATTTTTGGGTGAACTATCCCTTTAAGTCACTGAACAAGAAAATACACTAGAGATGATCCTGGAGATTTTTGGTGTCAAACAAACAAAAATGAATACAACTATACATGTATTAATTTAAGAAATATTTGCATGTATATACTGTATTTATACCTAATTTATATTATTTATAAATTAATTGAATATTTAATATATAAATAACACATTTTTCTTAAATATATACAGTACATGTGTGTGTATTTACAAAATAACTATACACAGAGAGTACACACACATATTATGTAAACACAAACTTTTATTTTGGATGCGATTAATCGTTGCCAGGTACAAATTTATATATATGCATGTATGTATGTATATTTTTGTTGAAAAATGCAAGTTGCACACACAAGCCCAAAGAGTATCTCGCCACACACACTTCCATCGTGTGCCCTTTATAAAACCATGAAGGGCAAGCAGAAAATCTATCTTGCTATTTTAGCATTGAAAATGTTGAAGGAAGCCAATGAAATTTATGAGAGGCAACAAATCAGCCGCTTGCCGCCTGTCGTCTCCATTAGACAGAAAACGAGGTCCGTGTCTCCTTGAGCGGCGACGTGGCTGAGGAGCCGACCTCAGCTGAGAAACACAAAATATATTTCAGCGCTTTAAAACTCATTGACCTCTAAATCAAAACAATGCCTGAGTATGTGAACAAGTGGCTTGTCATTTTCAAGTAAAAATAACGAAAAGGCTGGTACAATTACCTCAAGGCACACACACAAATGTCAAGCTGTCTGTCTACGACCTGCAGTGATTGTAATCTGGTAAGAAAGGGTTTTAAAAGATCTTAGCATCTATCATCATTAAAGCTTCAGGCCTACAGTTTCAAAATGCCAATTTAGATCATGTTTAATTGACTTCTATAAGAACGGCAGGTTAATAAATAGTGATAAGTGTTCCGCCTCAGGCTGACAGTGCCAAGGACTGAAGATCACCTTGTGAAGGGAATTTGATCCCGAAGACCTTCTAATATTGTTATTAAATTTTGCATTCATTATTGCGATTACTTTAGGGTGTCCACCTTTCCACTAAAGCTCTCTGGGGGATTTGTCATTGGAGTCAGTGATTCACTGTAACGCAGCAACACAATGTGAACTGATGGGTGCTATAAATCCACACGGTTCTATTTCTATGCGGCCAATTCTAATGCGTCCTACTTATCTAGAGTAAAAATAGATGAGGCGATATAAATGGCTTCAAACAAAATTGTGATGAAAGGAATGTAGCATCATTGTGCCAGTTAGGAAACAAACAATCAACTAACAATAGACGTCTTTAAAAAAAAAAGATCCAGACTAAGAGGAAAGGGGGAAAAAAAATACAGCCAGACAGGTTTAACAGAACGTGTTTATCTGGAAGATTGCATAACTGGGACTTGACGTGCTTTAATTTCATGAAAAAATATACAAAATCTCTTAAAAATTAAAATATTTTTTAAATATACTCAGTTAAAAAAAGAACTGGTAATTAAAACTAAATCTGGGCTTTTAGAAAGTAAAGACCTAAGCAATACTGTTGCCATCCCTGGTGTCAAAATAAATAAATTATTATTATTAATAACTCTTTTTTTCAAGTTTTGGAATTTTGGCCTGTAAGCATCAATTCAACTCAATCAACTCTTTCCCTCAGGTATACCTGCAGGCCAAAATTCAAAAACTCAACAACAACAACAAAAAGTATTATTGCTATCAATCACAATAATAAAAAAATGTACATGAATAAATACGATCTTAAGTCTGATTGCTTAGAAACAACAGTTCCACTGAACAATCTGCATGAAAAAACTCCATGAGGTTTATTCATATTCGTGGCACAAACAATACAGAAAAAGTGCTTTAAAGTTAGTGCATGGAGTTAAGGGGTTGTTCAAACTCATAACCCTAATCATGAGCAATAATAATAGAGAACACCATAAAAAGCAACACTAATAGTGATCACTTCCTCTAGCTAAAGAAACAACCACTAATTAGAGAGAGAGAGAGAGAGAGAGAGAGA
>NW_027639419.1:0-30491 GCF_949152265.1 Phoxinus phoxinus | reverse complement strand
TTTAAACCATTTACATTTAGTCATTTAGCAGACGCTTTTATCCAAAGCGACTTACAAATGAGGACTACAGCAAGCGAGTCATCGTGAAGAGGCAAAAATAACGCAAGAAGTGCTCAAAATACAAAGTTCTGGCATTGCTCAGAGTAGCATAAGACAAAACAAGGGAGGATTAAAGAGAAGGAGTTTTCTGTTGTCTTTTGAATGTGGTCAGGGATTCTGCATTCCGGACGAGGGTAGGGAGATCATTCCACCAGCAAGGAACCGTGAATGAGAATGTTCTGGAGAGTGATTTTGTGGCTCTCTGTGATGGTACCACGAGCCGTCGCTCATTGACCGATCGCAGGCTTCTGGTAGGGATGTAGACTCGTAGGAGCGAGTGAAAGTAGGAGGGAGCTGAGCCTGTGGTCGATCTGTAAGCAAGCGTCAATGTCTTGAACTTGATGCGAGCAGCGAGTGGTACCCAGTGCAGAGAGATGAACAGAGGAGTGACATGGGCCCTTTTGGGCTCGTTGAAGACAAGACGGGCTGCAGCATTCTGGATCATTTGTAGAGGTTTAGTTGCACATGATGGAAGACCGGCCAGAAGAGCATTGCAGTAATCCAGCCTAGAGAAAACCAAGGCCTGGGCGAGAAGTTGTGTTGCATGCTCAGTTAGGAAGGGCCTGATCTTCCTGATGTTGTGCAGTGCAAACCTGCATGATCGAGCTGTCTTTGTGATGTGGTCTGTGAAGGTCAGATGCTCATCAAATGTTACTCCAAGGTTTCTGACCGACCTTGATGGGGTGATTTAATATATTGATTATAAATACATATATGGAAATATATTTTCCTTTTGCATAAGGGGACATCAGCACAACCGCATGCATTTTAACCAGAGTTCTTGCTGTTTTCAGATTGGCGAACTGTAATCTCACAGATCAGCACTGTGAAATTTTGGCCTCAGCTCTACAATCATCAAACTCCCCCCTGAGAGAGCTGGACCTGAGTAACAATCACCTGCAGGATTCGGGGGCAAAGCTGCTCTTTACTGGACTAAAGAGTCCAAACTGTCAACTTAACATACTGAGGTTTGTGTTTCACACTGATGATATTAGTACAGACCCCCGTCAAGCATGTTTAACCCTCTGGGGACCAAAAACGCGCCGGCGCATTTTCCTAATTTTTTTTACATAGCAGCAAAATAGACTTAAAATACTCCCCGTCATTTTTTGTCATACAGGCTTAAGAAATGTGAAAAAATAAACAGTTAAATGTCTTCTTATTTATGGGTTCACTTAAAATCGAAATAAAACATTGTGCTTTTGTAAAATAAAGAAAGTAAACAGGGAGTGCTTTCTGCCTCTCCGTCTCCGTGAACTTTTTTCTAGTGCACGTCTCTAAACTTAAACAAAACTCAGCGAATACTATTCACTCAGACATGAGCTATACATGTCTATAATCATATAAGTGTGTAGTTTTAAATTATCTAATTCAAAACTAAACAAATATTCTCTGTTTATGCAATCTATATAAAAAGAGCGAGAGATCAGCCGTTCTCATTATCGTTCTGCCAGCTCATACTCTGCTAATGTGACACGCCCATCGAGAGCGCGCGCTATTCAAACACAGATGATCTATACGCAACACATGCAAACCAGTCAACGCCCACAACAGCTGGAAAACACACTGTAGTGAGAATAATAATATTGTGATAATCCTGGAAATTTTACCTCAAACGTGCTGGAGTAGCCTAACAACGGATCCAGCTGCAGATCATCAGTAAGTGCTTTGTTCTAATCGCGATATGAAATGGTGTCTGTAAACCGCAAAAGACTGTTTAAATTTGAATCGCGTTTCTGTGTTTGAATGAATGAACGGCACATACAGATGGTACTCAACCAGAATGTCTATTACCGCCGCGCCAGCCACCGCCGCGGTAAAAATAATTCAGTCCGCGGTAAAAATAATCCAGTCGCATTTCAAAGTCATTCGCGAAATGACCGCCAGGTGGCGCAGAGGGACATTGTGCAAAACAGCAGCTATTGCCGTATTTTGAAATGTAAGCGGTGTTAATGTCAATTAACAGATGAAATAGGCTACTATAGAACATTGTTTAGGACAGAAAAATAGAATCATAATTTAAAAATAGAGACGAGAACAATATAGGCCTAGGCTTTATTTCATATTGTAGCCTACGCCTAGACGTCGATGGGCGACATAAGCCTATTGCCCGTTGGGAGCAGCGTGATAAAATAATAAATAATAATAATAACAAAAATAACAAACAAAAATAAATTAGGTGCAATGAAGCTGATTATTTTTTACGATTCTATTGAGGAATGAGACGAATGAAGAGCGTTTTTCTGGAGAACACACACTGGAGAAACAGGGCATAGAGCATCACAGTCCCGCCCACAGCCGGTGCCGGAAGTAAAAAATCAATACAATTTCTCCATAGACATTTGGGGTATAAGCCATAAAAACGTAACCATACATGGTAGACTTAAAACCAGCTACGGCTGTACTAAGCGATTGTATATGCTCATATAAACTCCAAAAGTTCATGGGGCACTAACCTTGTTTTGAGATAAATGCCTTTTATTCGCGATGTCTTGGATAAGTACTTCATTACCCACAATCCTAAACAATCCCACAATCCCACAGTGATGCATCTGATTGGTGGAAGTCGTGTAAACCCCGCGAAGGTCCGTGAAAAAAAAGAGTGTCGCCATGGAAGCAGGATTCTAACAGTAGAGACGGAACTTTTTTTAGCGGAAGCCATATAAATCGTTTTTAAATCAATACATTCCTTTTTAAATTAATATTTTGTGTCAAATTATTGATTTATTTGGTAGGTAGCCATGTAATAAGCGGGATAATGTATAGCGAGTTGGTTGTTATAGCGAATACAATTCCCTTCAGGCTGATTCAAGACCCCTCCACTTCGCGTCGGGCTCATAATCAACCTTTCGGGAGTTGTATTCACTATAACAACTGCCTCGCTTTACATTACTTTGCATTTACTGAACATTTGTGTAATAATTCATGGCAAGTTAATAAACTGAATATGATGGTCCAAGAGCAGACCATGCACCATGCATCAGACCGGTGGCGTTGTGCACTTTCTGGTTTGCTGACCATCACTTTTTAATTTTCACTCGTTGTGGATATTTAAAAAAAATACATTAAATGTTATTACAATTAATGATGAACTATAACTTCATGAAAATGAGCATGGACCTCAACCTGTCCTGTCAGCAGAGTGTCCTGTGTCATAAAGGGCTTTGAAATAAACACACAAACTACACACTGACTAAACACACATGTGTTGACGACTGAGACTGAGCGGTGATTTGCAGTCAGGTAACAAAGCACTGCACCATGTTGCTAACGTTATCGTTAACCGCTTTCACATACGCACACAATATAAAATACACGATGATAAATATAAAATGCAATACACAATACCTATATAAAACACTATTATTTTTATTTACACGATTACTACTGAAAGAACTGCTATTAACTACACATTCACTATATAAAATTCACTCAAAAGGCTCTTTCGCGGTTGTGGCTGAGTCGACTTCAGTGAGGCGCGGTGGTTTATGGGATGAGTAGTTCCTTCGCTCGGAAATGAAAATATGTACACAGTCTTGTACCTTTGCCTTTTTTTGGATTTTCTCTTCTTTTTTTCACTCGAAATGATATGTTGTATGCTTATGAGTTCAGCCATAGCTGGTTATCCTCAGACATGCTCTAAAACTCTTTAGATACGGATTTTTCCAAAAGTCAATGGGAGAAATTAATGGGAAATTTACTTCCGGCACCAAAGCCCTCTCGGGCTGTGGGCGGGACTGTGACGCTCTATTTCTCAGTGAGTAAATTCATGGCCGAGTGGTAGAACTTGCGTATCGATCATTTGGATAACACGGGTTCAAATCCCGGACAAACATAGACTATTTTACATTTTATTTTAGCCTATTAATGCATGTCATAGCCCAGGGGTCGGCAAGTAACTTTGGCCGCGGGCCAATATTTTTTTTATCCAGTAGATGGCGGGCCAGCTACATGGAATAGGCCTATTCGTTACGGTGAAATCACAAAATATAATGCACACAAACGTGTCCCTACTACTTATATACAACCACTGATGAGCATAATCGGTTTTGATGAAGAAAAAAAAACTTAAAAAAAAAAAAACTATACAAATGCAGATTAGAACCCAGAACCTTTTACACACTAGATGAAAGTTCTACCACTGGACCATTTAAGGACATGTTATTGTACATATATCTGATTTAGCATTGTATTACCAATGGACTGTACAACTTTTGAACTTTATTCCTTTTTTTAAATTATTATTTATTCGGGACACAAGAGGTCTGCGCGGGACTGTTTTTTTCCGTCCCGCCCCCACAAGGTTCAATTCAGCAACCGCTTAAAATACTTAAAAGTAAAAGCTTAAAAGTGTTCACCACTTTAAAAATTTAGATCTCGTTTTCAGAATCTCAAATCGCAAAAACAAGTCGTTTTTCATTTTTTTTATTTTTGGTTTTAATTTGGGGGGGGGGGGGGGGGGGGGGGGAACGATTGAACGAATGATACACGGCGGCAGTGATGCGCGGGTCAATTTATAAACAACCCGCACCCGACCGACGTTTTCAACTCGCCCGCAACTCGGACCGCAAACAAAAGAAAGAAAATATTGTTCCTGGCCCGCAAATTGGGCCATAGACGTAGGAACTAGGGGTGCGCATTTTTCTGAATGCTGTGTTTTGTAATAAAGGCTTGATTTATTCATTTATTTCGTTTCATTTTCTTAACAATTAAGATGCTGCATGTGTTTATCCAGTCTAATCGAAGTGTGCGTCTCTCCTCCGAATTTCCCAACAAAAACCCCGCCCCCTCTCAGCAAATACATAAAACTCACATTACTGAGCTATATGCGTTTAAAAGTAGCCTATTAAAATTACACAATGGCGTTGCTCAGTTCAACGTGTTGGGAAATCGGACATTTTGTCCCGCTTCAGCTCTTATTCAAAAGTTAATAACGCGCTCAACATTCAGGTAAATAAGGATTTCCCACTGTCATCTCTGCAGACAGAAAAGTCGGGTTTTATTCTGGCACGTTGAATTAGTGTTCGGCAGACGCGGCGGCGCGTTCGTTTGGATTTATTTTTCTCATAACAGACAGCTAAAATAACTTAGGCCCTAATAGGCTACTCCGTAGTTTTTTAGTCATACAGATCAGAGTAGAGTAGCCTACATCGTTCAAAACTGAAAACTTTTATTCATATTAGGCTAACGACAAAAGTGTATCTGTCGTCTCTGTCTCCGGGAACTGCGCGTCACAAAAATGAACCGAAACCCACTTTCCTCCGCTCAGTCACGATAAGAAATCGGCTATGTCTAAAGCCTTTAAATGTCTAAATATTTAATAAATGTTATCTGATTAGGTAATCCGTATGAAACCGAGAGGTGCAGAGGATCTACTCAAACATGTTTAGCTATTATGTGAGCGCTTCCCAATGATAAACGGACAAGGGTGAAAATCTCGCTATAGTTAAATGTAGTCTAGGCTAAATCGCCCTGAATTAAATTGTAAAAACAGATCAGATAATTTATTTGTCGAAATGTTGCGATATTGTTTCATTTAAGTTCATAATTATTATATAAATGTTATTTAGTTTAGCAGCAGCAAGCACTGTGGTTCGAGATTTATATATAAAATTGAACATTGTTGAACATTGAACATTGCTCGTGCGTCATCCTCGCGCATACAGCCAATAAAGTGTAGACCTATGTATTTCATAGAACATTATGTCTAGTACTATATAAATTACAATGGTTTAATTGGCATCTTTATTTACAAACACGACCCGACCGACCCGAATATCATTAAAAATATTTTTGGATGACTCGTAACCGCGGGTGACCGCAGGCACTCGTCGCTCATTTTGGATCATCCCGCGCATCACTGATTCACGGGGCCTATTTGTAAACCGTTAAAGTAATAAATAAATAAAAAACGAACTTCCAAAATAATCCGGCGGGCCAGAAAATATTGCTGGCGGGCCGCCAGTTTTGGCCCGCGGGCCGCCAGTTGCCGACCCCTGTCATAGCCTATTATTAATGCAGACAATCAAACAAACAAAACATTTTTTTTATACAGGATAGCCTTTTTTTTTGGTTCCTAGCCTATAAAGAGTTTGTAAAAACATGGTTTTAAGCAAGGTGCGATATGCCAGGGGGACGGGGATTTCCTTCTGGTCTAAACATCCCTGCTTCTGCTGAATTATTTGAATCCTCCCTCCCTCCACAGTAATCAATGCTATAAATTACTTCACCAATAGACCATTTAAAATATATTAAATAAAGATAGGGGAGAGCGGGGCACAACCTAACGCATTTTGGTTTTGGCTCAATTATTTAAAAAATAATTAGGTTAGATTAATTATTTTTTTTACACAAGAAACATACACATCTCTGCTACAAATGAACACTTAAAGTTTTTTTCTAGGACCTTCCATTTTCGTACAGTTGCACTGAAAGTGACAGAAGTGCAAATGTTACAACTTACCCCATATGCGGGGTTAGTTGTAACAGACAGAGGGGTTAGTTGTAACACTTGTGTGTAACACACATAATTCAGTACTATTTTATCTGTATAGTTTGATATTGTTTGTACATCTGTATAGATAGATATCCATACATCCATGCCTCATCCAATCATCCTTCTATTATGGATCAATATCATGGATAGAGATTTAGGAAAGGGCTGAACAGTTTTGCATGCAAAATTATTATTATTATTAATAGTAACAGTAATAATAATAAAAACAAGCTTAAAATCACATTTTAAAGTGTTTATTACATGAAAACAGGCAATATTTTTAATAAATAAACAAGTGATCAATATAGTAAACAAATCCCATAGCCTACAATATTGTGAACACTTGGCGGCTTAGTTGTAACACTGTGTTACAACTAACCCTGCTGTGTAAAAAATATTTTAAACCTAGCTAACAGTTGCTATAGACTAGACGGATTTCAGAAAAATGGCCTTCTATAAGAAGTGAGGAGCATTTATGGGTACAAGTTGGGAACCGGCCTACCTTACATATTTCAAGGGTGCTGAATCCCAAAAAACTGGTACCCAAGCGAAATTTTTAGTTTTTTACCTTCTAATTTGCATATCAAAATGGCCGCCAAATTGCCTATCTTGCTCAGTCGTTGGACCATTTTCCCCTAGTTTTTTTGTAAGTAGGCAATCAAGATGAGGAAATTAAGTTTCTAGATCAATAGTCAAGGGTCAGAGCAAAGATATAATGGAGGCCTTTTTTATGTATATATATGCAAAATACCAACTTTTAAGGTGAAATTAAGCATTATTTGTGTCATTTTTTAAGGCCGACATAAATATTCAATCAATATCACTCTTAAATGTTCCCAGTGTATATATGATATGTGATGTATTCCATATTACATAATAACTAAGAAAAACACCATTGCAAGTTGTCTGAGATTTAATTTTTTTATGCAAATTAAGCATTTGTTCTCTAAATTCTAAGACGGGAAAAACCCAGGTGAATAGTCTCTCTGTCACTCACATGCACGCGTGCGCAGGCCGCATACACACACCCCTCCCCCTCCGTGCACGCCGCGTCTCCATGAGAATGAGTGATCAACGTTGAAAGCAAGTTCGCAAAAGGTTGGTCTCTCGTGAACACCTTTACACAATCACGCATTAAAAAGTGGTATATCGACCCGAGAAGCGATTAACTTTTAGAAAGTTAACTAGTCGCAAGTTTGAGGTAAGATGCACTTGGGCTGTCGATGTCAAAACACTAGCCTATAGCCTAAGCTGTGATTCAAATATTAAATAATGTTATGTTATAACACATTACTGTTGTGTAAATACACTGTTGATGTACAACAGTGTATTTACAACAGTAAACAGTACAACAGGGGAAAACCTCTGTTCCACAAGATATTGAAGCCAAAAATTATCCTTAATTTTGAATTAATGTAAAACGCGTTGCGGCAGCATGCAGACATAGGCAAGACGGCTCGCGTGCCTATTGGCTGTCCTGCGGCAACTGCAGCAGCCTATCGAGAGAGGCCCATCGTGATGTCAGATCCAAAGGGTGGGCTTCGCGCCCACTACGTCACGTCCCGCCGAAACGGGCGTGGCCTGGGCCTATAAATACAGCTCGATGGGCTGATATAATCTGTTTTTTCATCGCCTAAGCGAACCAGAGCGTATTGCAGGCACGGCAAAGATACGCAGTACTCGTTCCCTCTTCTAGAGAGAATCAGTATTCTGAGCCAAAGCAACGGGGCAGATAGTACTGATTTTTAGACCGAAAGTAGTTTAGCCTGCAAGGCGGGAACCTCTAGGTTATAAAACCTTATAAATGTAGACGGGGAGGCCCAGCCTGCCGCCATGCAGATATCCTGCAAGGTAATCCCGCTAGACCACGCCCACGACGAGGCCATGCCTCTAGTGGAGTGCGCTCTGACACCCAAAGGACACTGCAAGCCTTTAGAAATGTAGGCCAGTGCTATGGCATCAACTATCCACCTGGATAGGCTCTGTTTCGATGCGGCTAGTCCCTTAGAACGTCCGCTGAACGAAACGAAGAGCTGCTCAGTCTGTCTGAAAACAGACGAGCGAGACACATAAGCTCTTAATGCCCTGACTGGGCAAAGGAAGCTCGCGTCCTTTTCCTCGTTGTAAACCGGCAGGGCAGACAGGGAAATATCCTGAGCCCTGAACGGTGTGTTGAGGGATTTAGGCACGTAATCGTGTCTTGGTTTGAGTGTTTCAAATGTTTCATGTCCGATAAATGGATTGGCTCGAACGGGGCACCTTTCATGGCTTCCAAAACCGTAGAAAGGTCCCTCATGGGGACTGAAGGGGGTCTGGGAGGGTTCAGCCTCTTGGCTCCCTTAAGGAAGCGGATGACCAGATCGTTCCTCCCTAGTGACTGGCCAGTCGCTGGTTTAGTAAACGCTGCTATGGCCGCCACATAAACCTTGAGCGTGGATGGAGTTCTGCCCTTATCCAGTAGCTCTTGAAGGAAAGAGAGAACTTCCGTAACCCCACAGTCTGGGGGTGAAAAGCCTCGAGTTCTGCACCAGCCAGAAAACACAGACCATTTTTGAGGAATAGAGTGGTCTAGTAGATGGGGCTCTAGCCTGCGTGATCGTGTTTAACACTCCCTCCGGGAGGTTAGCGGGTACCCGTTGATGGCCCACACATGTAGGGACCAAAGCTCTGGGTGAGGATGCCATATCGAGCCCTTGGCCTGAGAGAGGAGGTCTTTCCTCATCGGTATTGGCCATGGGGCAGTGCTTAATGAGCGCAGATTGTGCTGAGCCCAGACCAGGAGGCGTTCCGTCAGCCTGTAAAGGTTTCGGGACCTGACGCCACCCTGGCGATTTATATAGGCCACCACTGACATGTTGTCCGAGCGGACCAAGACGTGGTAGTCCTTTATCTGGGGACAAAAGCACCTCAGCACGTTGTCGACTGCCATCATTTCCTAGACAGTTAATGTGTAGAAGCTTCTCCCGTTCTGAACACTGGCCAAAGAACGGTCTGCCCTCGAGCACCACTCCCCATTCTGAGGTGGAGGCGTCCGTGGACACCACCTTCACACTCAAGGAAGTCCCCAGGTTTACACCTGACTGATACCAGTCGATTGCTCTCCAAGGTTTCAGAGCTGAGACACATTTCTGATTGACCGTGAGGCGAAACAGACCAGAGGCCCATGCCCGAGGTGGTACTCGCGCTTTTAGCCATAACTGCAGCGGGCGCATGCGAAGCAGACTCAACTGGAGTACTGATGATGCTGACGTGACGCTATTTGTATTTGGAAATACACGTCCTTCAGATCTATTCACATAAACCAGTCCTCTTGACAAATCTGCGCGAGGATTTTCCTGGTTATGAGAATTCTGAACTGGCGTTTCACAAGCACTTTGTTCAGCTGTCTTAGATCTAGGTCTGAGAACCCTGTCTTTTTTCGGTACCAGAAAATATCTGCTGTATAGACCCCCTTCGCTCTGAGCTTGAGATAAAGGCTCTATGGCCCCTTTGCTCAATAGTTTCGCCATTTCGGCTCGAAGCAGATGAGCTACTTCGTTTTTTACCGTAGTTTCGACCCGCGACGTCGAGCGAACTGCAGCGAGTAGCCTCTTTTTATAATGTTCAGCACCCATTATGATACCTCGGGAAGCTTTGCCCACGCATTTGCGTGAATAGCTTGGGGTAGACACTGTTGAGTGTCTACATACACTGTTGAGTACAAATACACCAGAAGTACATCGTGGAAAGTCTGGAAAATGCACCATCAATTGCTCAGCAACCTCGGAATTGGTGATCTCACGGAGGAGACTCAAAGATCTTCAGAGGCTTTTGTCTGCAGAATATATGATGTGCATAAAACAGACTCTGTTGATGCAGCAAGGCATATACTTTTCTCCAGGACAGGTAAACCAGAAGCAATGCCGGCAACAAGCGATGCGATCTCTGTGATTTGGCGGGATCGTATATAATTTTTTCAATGTTTTTGTTTCATGCGTGCCTTTTTTTCCATCTTTCACGAAGAATGGAGGCTGCGTTGAAGTGATTTGATAGTGTTTTGGGTGCTGGGTCATATCGCTATAACTACTATTCAATTTGCAGAAAGAGAAAGCTGAAAATTATCAGAAGAGCAAAAACAAAAAGAATGATTAGATGGAGATGAATGACATGTATAGCAGCATGCGGTAAGGAGCATTCTTCTGTTTATGATATATCATACAGCTAGACCTATAATAACGGCAAGACATTTCCTAGTAAAGCCTATTGACGTCATATCAGGGAGATAAGTCAGTAAATTTAAGTAAAATCACAGGCTTCGGTTATCCCGTGTGAATGCGCCACATGAAATTCAGATGTGTGGGGGTCATTTCTAAATCACACGTGATCCTCAGATAGTACTAATCCCGTGCGAATAGGGCTTAAGAGTGATATTGATTGAATATTTATGTCGGCCTTAAAAAATTACACAAATAATGCTTAATTTCAACTTAAAAGTTGGTATTTTGCATATATATATACATAAAAAAATTATTATATCCATTATATCTTTGCTCTGACCCTTGACTATTGATCTAGAAACTTAATTTCCTCATCTTGATTGCCTACTTACAAAAAAACTAGGGGAAAATGGTCCAACGACTGAGCAAGATAGGCAACTTGGCGGCCATTTTGATATGCAAATTAGAAGGTCAAAAACTCAAAATTTCGCTTGGGTACCAGTTTTTTTGGATTCAGCACCCTTGAAATATGTAAAGTAGGCCGGTTCCCGACTTGTACCCATAAATGCTCCTCACTTTCACTTTTTGGGTGCATCCCATCTAGACTACTAGGAGTTGCTGACATGTTTCAAAATGGTGTCATGTTTTAGCCAGCAAGACAGTGATTAAGGCAATATAAAGTTAGATTTGGTGACGTAGACACACAACTCAGAAACAGAAAAATACGTATGATGGAAAAAAATACTAACATGGTGTCAAAACACTCTTTGTCCCGTATCTTCACAAAATATTACCAAAAATTTTCACAAATCCACGGGAGACCGTCTTCTGGTAGCGAGAGAAAAAGAGCGTAAACACAACCCGCGTGACCCTGAGTAACTACGTAAAAGGTCCGTGTTACATTTAGCCCCGCGTTAGGTTGTGCCCCGCGCTCCCCTATGCAAGGCACGTTTAAACGATAAACAATAAAATCAGAACCAGTTTCAGTTGCGTTCATGGTTCCCTTAATGCATGCACGGCTTTCAAAATGTCACAAAGCGTTTTGAGATTATTTTGAATGAAATATTGAAGTTTTTTGGCACACCACGCCGAGTGGCGCTATCCATTGTTCAAAAGTCGGGTTTTATTCTGGCATGTTGAATTAGTGTTCGGCAGACGCGGCGGCGCGTTCGTTTGGATTTATTTTTCTCATAACAGACAGCTAAAATAACTTAGGCCCTAATAGGCTACTCCGTAGTTTTTTAGTCATACAGATCAGAGTAGAGTAGCCTACATCGTTCAAAACTGAAAACTTTTATTCATATTAGGCTAACGACAAAAGTGTATCTGTCGTCTCTGTCTCCGGGAACTGCGCGTCACAAAAATGAACCGAAACCCACTTTCCTCCGCTCAGTCACGATAAGAAATCGGCTATGTCTAAAGCCTTTAAATGTCTAAATATTTAATAAATGTTATCTGATTAGGTAATCCGTATGAAACCGAGAGGTGCAGAGGATCTACTCAAACATGTTTAGCTATTATGTGAGCGCTTCCCAATGATAAACGGACAAGGGTGAAAATCTCGCTATAGTTAAATGTAGTCTAGGCTAAATCGCCCTGAATTAAATTGTAAAAACAGATTAGATAATTTATTTGTCGAAATGTTGCGATATTGTTTCATTTAAGTTCATAATTATTATATAAATGTTATTTAGTTTAGGAGCAGCAAGCACTGTGGTTCGAGATTTATATATAAAATAGGCTAATAATAACTAATTCACAAATCGCGCACCCTGGATCCAAAGATCCCCGTGGAATTTAACATGGAGTTGAACATTGTATTCATGACAACAAATGAACATGCGTTTGAACAAATGAACATGCGTTTGTATTTAACCTATAGGTTTGCTTGGAAAAAGCTGGCCCAAACCGAGGTAGCGTTTTATTTCTTCAATTATTGAAATAATTAAATGTTTAGTAATACACTTTTATGACAGAAATATTAGCCTACTAGCCTACATGTAGCCTAAATAATTTAATTATTTAATTATCAAAACTTTACTAGCCTAATGCTAATGTCTAGAATAAGTGTGAATTGCGAATTCTCTTTGTTTTAAGTCGGTCTCAAACTCAGATAGCCTGTGGGGGGTTGGGGGTTCAGGAGGTGTTAAATGTTCTGTCTTTCATTATGGAGAGTGAGTCTGATGACCAGGCAAAGGCAAAATACTTTTAAAGATATATCTCTCGATGTGTCCAAATGTAGGCCCTTAAATTATAAATATTGTAGTTTTATGTATTGTATTTAAAGGGGTTTCACACACACTTTCAGTTGAAGTGTTCAATCCATTTGTTTCAACAAAAAAAACATTTGTTTTGTAGAATTTTAACATGTTTGAGCAGTGTGTGTGTCAATAATCTGGCATTATCTAAACATGAACTATCGACGAAACGCTTTCTTGCCAACTAAACGAATGCAAGTGAGCAGCAGATACAGAGCTTTTTATTCGCGATCCACCTCGTTTTATTGTACGGTGAATTCAACAAGTCATTCTGTGTCTTTGAAGCAACAAAGGCTAAATCATTTGTTACAGGTTTTTTTTCGTGATTTGTTCGGATGACACACAGCGACATAAGTATTATCAGCTGTATGATGGGTTTTTACCCTGAAATTTTTAATTTCGAGAGAGACCCGGCGCGCGCAGTGCAGGGAGACTAAATAAACTAAAATAAAAGAGATCCAGCGTGAGAGAGAAGCAAAGAAAAACGCATGATCTTAATTTATGTTGCTTGTTTGAACTATTTTCGTTTTGTAGACAAGCCTACTGTTTGTTTATTTAGCTGCAATTTCTTTGGCAATAGCCTACAGATTTAAAATGTCGCAAGAATAAGATTCTGTTTCTTACTTTGAAAATAAACTCTAAATCGATGCAACCCTGTTTTAAATAAATAAACTGCCCCGACACTTTATTTAAACCTTGAAATGCCCAGGATCTGTTTTTAAAAATGTCTTCCTTTGCTATGGCGGGTATCAATTGTCAGTCATCTCAATTTCGTGAATGATTCACAAAACAATAATTTAGCAGATTAAAGATAGCTTCGTCATTTTCATTTTCTGACGCGATCGGCTGATAATCTTCCTTCATCAGTTTTCTCGTCTGTCCTCTACTGGAATGTAGCAAATTTATGTTGAAATGTGCCATTGATAATTAAACAAAACGCTTGACTTCAATAAACAGTTAACTATCTAAGCATCAAGAATGGTAAAACATTTAACGCTGTCAGCCAAGGCTGAGATTCGATCTCGCATCGCTTGAAACTCCGTGAAGCTCGTGCTGTTGCGTTGACCACTGCGCTACCGTCGGACCACTGTTAACATCACGTTTTATGCTCTTACAAAGCCTCATTGATGTAGCCTAATATTTTTCTATTGCAATGTTTTGTGCTGAAATGTTTTCATTATTTATTAAATGTATTATTTGTATGCATGCGTTTGTTTACTACACCTCGCGCGTGTCTGTGTGTGAATGAAACTATCTATATTGCCTACTGAGATGAGTAAAAATCGACTGAATATGTTGAAATAAAATGTCTTTGTATAAGCAACATATTAAACTGCAAATTAACATTTATGCCCTAATATATATTATAAAAGACGATGTTACAGACAAAATATGAAAGACAACATTTCGTTTTGGATAGATTATAAAGTTTTTACTGCCACATCAAAACCTAATTTACAAACAAAATCTTTACAAAGGTTACGAAGGTGCAAACAAAATCTTAAAAGGTCAAATAAGCCTTCTCTTTAAATTATTTTTGTGTTTTATTAGTGACACATTTGGGGAGAGGATAGCCTACATCCAAAACTTTCTGAAAATACGAATGAGAATTAACTGCAAAATTACTAGAAATGTTTACCTTGGATATTATACAATTTGCAAGCATACACAGTTTGTGGAAAAATACACTTTTTTTTCAAGATGTTTCCAACTCCGAACCAATTCTGTAGTAATATATATATATATATATATATATGTGTGTGTCTGTGTGTGTGTGTGTGTGTGTATATGTGTGTGTGTGTGTGTGTTGTC
The DNA here is from genome assembly GCF_949152265.1 of Phoxinus phoxinus. Taxonomy (NCBI): domain Eukaryota; kingdom Metazoa; phylum Chordata; class Actinopteri; order Cypriniformes; family Leuciscidae; genus Phoxinus; species Phoxinus phoxinus. The sequence continues at coordinate 15,630 of NW_027639419.1, read as the reverse complement.
TTTGCATTCTATCTTGTGGCTCAGTGACACCTATGAAAGGCTCATTAGTATGCAGCATTAGCAGCTCTTTGTCTCCTCAGGTGTGAATGAGGACATTATTCATGACCTTGTTGGATCATTCACGCCCCCCTGCATAGTGCCTTTCCAAACAAAAAGTGTCTTACAAAATTTAAATCAATCTATTGTTTAATGTGAATGATGAGCCCAGATGATTTTCAGATCATTTTGAAGTAAACACTTTAGCCGACAACATCCATTAGTCAAAAGTATTGTGGGAATATGTGAAGTTGGTCGTTTGTGGTCTTATATCAGAAAATTTAAGTTTTGAGTTTTTTGAATAACCATGCATAAATAATATTCTCTCAAAAATGCAAACATGTACATACATGTTGCTCACATATTATGATAGCCATGTTCGTGCTAAATAGAGTGTAATTACACCTTTGCCATTAATATGTTTATAAGCAACTGAAAAAAAATACAAATATCAGGTCATGTCAAAACATCTCAAGGACCCCAAAAACACCTTAGACCCCAGAGGGTTAAGAAGAAAACATTTTGGGAAATAGAAAATTTAGTTTTTCCCTTCATAAGCCTACCACAAATCTAACTGCCCTCTTAGAAATGTGTATACAGTGCGGTCCAAAAGTTTGAGGCAAAAAGTAAAAATGTTTATATTCTGCACGGTTTTATCATTTTATAAACATATTTTCGTGACAAATGACCCTTCTCTAAGTACTGTCTTTTAAATTTCACTGACAAGTCCTACATAACCACTGTTACTGTTTTTTTCCTGACGTTTTGCTTTTTTTAAACTAAATTTATCAATCGTCTTTGTGTTTGGATAATTTCAAATAATCCAAAAATATGCTAATTAGGGCCCAAGCCCTGAAAGGGCGCAGAGCCCTATTGTTCTTCTAAGGATTTTTTGTTATTTAGGGCCCAAGCCTTGAAAAGGCGAAGGCCCTATTGTTTTCCTTCGGATTCTTCTTCTTTAGTATTATTATTATTAGGGCCCAAGCCTTGAAAAGGCGAAGGCCCTATTGTTTTTCTAAGGATTATTATTCTTCTTTATTAGGGCCCGAGCACCGATGGTGTGAGGACCCTCTTGGAATTGCTCTGTTTATTATTATTATTATTAGGGCCCAAGCCCTGAAAGGGCGAAGGCCCTATTGTTTTTCTTCGGATTATTATTTATTATTATTATTATTATTCTTTATTATTATTATTTTACTACCTTTTGGGCACTTTTGGGGGCCTTAACGTGCTCAAAAACTCTTGAAACTTTGCACAAATGTCAGAACCCAGCTATACATATAAATAAATATAGCTGCAAGCAGCGATTACTGATATAGATATAAATATAGCTGCAAGCAGCGGACTGAAGCTGGGACCCTGGCGTGGCAGGGGGGCTCGGCAGCGCCCCCTGGAATGGGATTCAAAAACATGTCCATATATCAAACACGCTTGCATGTAATAATATGAAACTCGGTACACATATAGATCTCATCGGCCCGAACAACTTTCGTGCTCTAAGTTTTACGCCAGTCCAACAGGAAGTCGGCTATTATGGGTTGTATGGAAACGCATGTTCTGGCATTTGAAACACTTCTCCTAGAGAATTCATCCGATGACCACGAAACTCGGTGTGCATGAAGCCAAGACATGGAGGATGATAAATTGCGAGGGGATTTTTGATATCTCGAACGGTTTGGCCGTGGCGAGGAAACAAATTTATGGCGAATATTGGAAACAGGAAGTGTGTTATAACATCCTCATACATTAACTGATCTTGATGAAACTTCAGCAGTGTGTTTGTTGTAAGAGGCCGATCACATGGATGTGACTATTGTGAGTCAAAGTTATAGCGCCACCAACTGGCAGCAGGAAGTGTGTCACTTTCAAAATGCTTTAAAATCACCCTCTTATTTTTACCGATTTGCTTCAAACAACAGCGCCCCCTTGAATGTGGTCCGAAAACTTGGTCCATATATCAAACACGTTTGCATGTAATAATATGAAACTCGGTACACATATAGATTTAATCGGGCCGAACAACTTTCGTGCTCTAAGTTTTACGCCAGTCCAACAGGAAGTCGGCTATTATGGGTTGTTTAAAAACGAATCCCCCTGGAATTTGATATACTCCTCCTAGAAAATTATTTCGATCGCCACCAATCTCGGTCAGCATGAAGTCAAGACATTGAGGATGCTAAATTGCGGACGGATTTTTGATATCTCGAACGGTTTGGCCGTGGCGAGGAAACGAATTTATGGCGAGAAAAGAGAAACACGATGTGTTATAACGTCTTCATACATTAACTGATCTTGATGAAACTTCAGTAGCGTGTTTGTTGTAAGAGGCCGATCACATGGATGTAACTAATGTGAGTCAAAGTTATAGCGACACCAACTGGCAGCAGGAAGTGTGTTACTTTCAAGATGCTTTTGACTAAAGTGGGGGGGTTATTTTTACCTACAGTCACAAAACTCGGTATGTATTTTGTGCACATCGAGCCGGACAACTTTCTCATTTACAGTCATTAGCTCCGACCAACAGGAAGTCAGATATTTTGGTTTGAATGTGGTTTTGTCTCTCTCTGAAAGAGTTCCCCCTGCCTTTCTGTGTGTGTGTGGGGTGTGTGGGGGGTGTGGGGTGGGTGGGGGGAGGGAGGGCACACACAGAGATAGCCCCCCCCCCTTTTCTGTGTGTGTTTGGAGGGGAGCAGAAAGACTCACACTGATACAAGCTCTAAAGCAGACTTCTTCTCGACAGTCAAAGCGGGGTTACGTTATTGCCCGTCGTGCACAGGAACCCGAAAGGCAACGGAGTGCCGTCTTTATATATATATATATATATATATATATATATATATATATATATATATATATATATATATATATAAATAAATAAATATAGCTGCAAGCAGCGATGGAGGGCCCAAGCCGGTGGCAGCGCCAGCCCGGTGCCTTTAGTGTAACTAAAGGCACCAGGGTGGCGGTGCCACCGGCTTGGGCCCGTAATCGCTGCTTGCAGCTATATTTATTTATTTATATATATATTTATTATTAGGGCCCAAGCCTTGAAAAGGCGAAGGCCCTATTGTTTTCCTTCGGATTATTATTATTATTATTATTATTATTAGGGCCCAAGCCTTGAAAAGGCGAAGGCCCTATTGTTTTCCTTGGGATTATTCTTTATTATTAGGGCCCAAGCCTTGAAAAGGCGAAGGCCCTATTGTTTTCCTCCGGATTATTCTTCTTAACTATTATTATTAGGGCCCAAGCCTTGAAAAGGCGAAGGCCCTATTGTTTTTCTTCGGATTATTATTTATTATTATTATTATTATTATTATTTTACTACCTTTTGGGCACTTTTGGGGGCCTTAACGTGCTCAAAAACTCTTGAAACTTTGCACAAATGTCAGAACCTGCGGCCATCAGGGCCCGACTGAAGCTGGGACCCGGGCGTGGCAGGGGGGCTCGCCAGCGCCCCCTGGAATGGGATTCAAAAACATGTCCATATCTCAAACACGCTTGCATGTAATAATATGAAACTCGGTACACATATAGATCTCATCGGGCCGAACAACTTTCGTGCTCTAAGTTTTACGCCAGCCCAACAGGAAGTCGGTTATTATGGGCTGGATGGAAACGCATGTTCTGGCATTTGAAACACTTGTCCTAGAGAATTCATCGGATGACCACGAAACTCGGTGTGCATGAAGTCAAGACATGGAGGATGCTAAATTGCGAGGGGATTTTTGATATCTCGAACGGTTTGGCCGTGGCGAGGAAACGAATTTATGGCGAATATTGGAAACAGGAAGTGTGTTATAACATCCTCATACATTAACTGATCTTGATGAAACTTCAGCAGTGTGTTTGTTGTAAGAGGCCGATCACATGGATGTGACTATTGTGAGTCAAAGTTATAGCGCCACCAACTGGCAGCAGGAAGTGTGTCACTTTCAAAATGCTTTGAAATCACCCTCTTATTTTTACCCGATTTGCTTCAAACTTCATCTGTATAATGTAAACACACGGCAGATGTAGACCTGTGAAAGGATTATTGATATCTTAAATACTGTTGCCATGGCAACGCATCAAACTTTAATATTCTTTTTGGGTGCATTTGAGGCTCTTAACATGCTTCAAATTGCATGAAACTCAACATGCATATCAGATTTATTAGGTACTAGGCATGTGTGAAGTTTCAGAAACGGGCGCGGTGGAGGGGCTCAGTAGCGCCACCTTTAGTCAAAAATGGGGTATTAGTTTTACCTACAGTAACAAAAATCGGTATTTATATTTATCTCCCCGAGCCGGACAACTTTCTAATTTACAGTCATTAGCTCCGACCAACAGGAAGTCAGATATTTTGGTTTGAATGTGATTTGATGGGAATTTTGCCAGTCTCTCTCAGGGTCTGTGTGTGTGAGAGAGGAGGGGGGCTTTATTTTAACCCTTTCTCTGCTGTGTGGGACTTCTCGGGCACTTTTGGGGCCCTTAACGTGCTCGAAAACTCTTGAAACTTTGCACACAGGTCAGAACCTGCGGCCATTAGAGCCGGACTGAAGCTGGTACCCGGGCGTGGCAGGGGAGCTCAACAGCGCCCCCTTGAACGTGGTCCGAAAAACTTGGTCCATATATCAAACACGTTTGCATGTAATAATATGAAACTCGGTACACATTTAGATATCATCGGGCCGAACAACTTTCGTGCTCTAAGTTTTACGCCAGTCCAACAGGAAGTCGGCTATTATGGGTTGTATGAAAACGCATGCCCCTGGAATTTGATATACTCCTCCAAGAAAAATTATCCTATCGCCACCAAACTCGGTCAGCATGAAGTAAAGACATTGAGGACGCTAAATTGCGGACGGATTTTTGATATCTCGAACGGTTTGGCCGTGGCGAGGAAACAAAGTTATGGCGAGAAAAGAAAAACACAATGTGTTATAACGTCTTCATACATTTATTGATCTTGATGAAACTTCAGCACTGTGTTTGTTGTAAGAGGGCGATCACATGGATGTGACTATTGTGAGTCAAAGTTATAGCGCCACGAACTGGCAGCAGGAAGTGTGTTACTTTCAAGATACTTTTGACTAAAGTGGGGGGGTTATTTTTACCTACAGTCACAAAACTCGGTCTGTATATTGTGCTTATCGATCCGGACATCTTTCTCATTTACAGTCATTAGCTCCGACCAACAGGAAGTCAGATATTTTGGTTTGAATGTGGTTTTGTCTCTCTCTGACAGAGTTCCCCCTGCCATTCTCTCTCTGTGTGTGTGTGTGTGTGTGTTAGTCCAGTGAGATACTGGAGGAGGAGGGGGGGGGGGGGGGGGGGGGGGGGGCACACACACAGACAGCCCCCCCCCCCCCTTTTCTGTGTGTGTTTGTAGGGGAGCAGAAAGACTCACACTGATACAAGCTCTAAAGCAGACTTCTTCTCGACAGTCAAAGCGGGGTTACGTTATTGCCCGTTGTGCACAGGAACCCGAAAGGCAACGGGGGTGGCGGCTTTTTATATATATATATATATATATATATATATATATATATATATATATATATATATATATATATATATATATATATAAATAAATATAGCTGCAAGCAGCGATGGAGGGCCCAAGCCGGTGGCAGCGCCAGCCCGGTGCCTTTAGTGTAACTAAAGGCACCAGGGTGGCGGTGCCACCGGCTTGGGCCCGTAATCGCTGCTTGCAGCTATATTTATTTATATATATATATATATATATATATATATATATATATATATATATATATATATATATATATATATATATATATATATTATTTATTATTATTATATTACTACCTTTTGGGCACTTTTGGGGGCCTTAACGTGCTCAAAAACTCTTGAAACTTTGCACAAATGTCAGAACCCGCGGCCATTAGAGCCGGACTGAAGCTGGGACCCGGGCGTGGCAGGGGGGCTCGACAGCGCCCCCTGGAACGCGGTCCGAAAACTTGGTCCATAAATCAAACACGCTTGCGTGTAATAATATGAAACTCGGTACACTTATAGATCTCATCGGTTCATATATCCTTCGTGCTCTGACTTTTTACCCCAGCCCAACAGGAAGTCGGCTATTTGGGGTAGTTTAAAAAACACATGCAATGGAATTTAAAATACTCCTCCTAGACGATTCAACCAATCACCACGAAACTCGGTGTGCATGAAGTCAAGACATGGAGGATGAAAAATTGCGAGGGGATTTTTGATATCTCGAACGGTTTGGCCGTGGCGAGGAAACGAATTTATGGCGAATATTGGAAACAGGAAGTGTGTTATAACATCCTCATACATTAATTGATCTTGATGAAACTTCAGCAGTGTGTTCGTTGTAAGAGGCCGATCACATGGATGTGACTATTGTGAGTCAAAGTTATAGCGCCACCAACTGGCAGCAGGAAGTGTGTCACTTTCGAAATGCTTTGAATTCACCCTCTTATTTTTACCCGATTTGCTTCAAACTTTATGTGTATAATGTAAACACACGGCAGATGTAGACCTGTGAAAGAATTATTGATATCTTAAATACTGTTGCCATGGCAACGCTTTAAACTGTTATATTCTTTTTGGGTGCATTTGAGGCTCTTAACATGCTTCAAATTGCATGAAACTCAACATGCATATCAGATTTATTAGGTACTAGGTATGTGTGAAGTTTCAGAAACGGGCGCGGTGGAGGGGCTCAGTAGCGCCACCTTTAGTCAAAAATGGGGTATTAGTTTTACCTACAGTAACAAAAATCGGTATCTATATTTATCTCCCCGAGCCGGACAACTTTCTAATTTACAGTCATTAGCTCCGACCAACAGGAAGTCAGATATTTTGGTTTGAATGTGATTTGATGGGAATTTTGCCAGTCTCTCTCAGTGTCTGTGTGTGTGAGAGAGGAGGGGGGCTTTATTTTAACCCTTTCTCTGCTGTGTGGGACTTCTCGGGCACTTTTGGGGCCCTTAACGTGCTCGAAAACTCTTGAAACTTTGCACACAGGTCAGAACCTGCGGCCATCAGGGCTGGGCTGAAGCTGGTACCCGGGCGTGGCAGGGGAGCTCAACAGCGCCCCCTTGAACGTGGTCTGAAAAACTTGGTCCATATATCAAACACGTTTGCATGTAATAATATGAAACTCGGTACACATATAGATTTAATCGGGCCGAACAACTTTCGTGCTCTAAGTTTTACGCCAGTCCAACAGGAAGTCGGCTATTATGGGCTGTATGAAAATGCATGCCCCTGGAATTTGATATACTCGTCCAAGAAAAATGATCCTATCGCCACCAAACTCGGTCAGCATGAAGTCAAGACATTGAGGACGGTAAATTGCGGACGGATTTTTGATATCTCGAACGGTTTGGCCGTGGCGAGGAAACGAAGTTATGGCGAGAAAAGAAAAACACAATGTGTTATAACGTCTTCATACATTTATTGATCTTGATGAAACTTCAGCAGTGTGTTTGTTGTAAGAGGGCGATCACATGGATGTGACTATTGTGAGTCAAAGTTATAGCGCCACCAACTGGCAGCAGGAAGTGTGTTGCTTTCAAGATACTTTTGACTAAAGTGGGTGGGTTATTTTTACCTACAGTCACAAAACTCGGTATGTAAATTGTGCTTATCGATCCGGACAACTTTCTCATTTACAGTCATTAGCTCCGACCAACAGGAAGTCAGATATTTTGGTTTGAATGTGGTTTTGTCTCTCTCTGACAGAGTTCCCCCTGCCATTCTCTTTGTGTGTGTGTGTGTGTGTGTGTGTGTGTGTGGGGAGGGAGGGAGGGCACACACACAGACAGCCCCCCCCCTTTTCTGTGTGTGTTTGGAGGGGAGCAGAAAGACTCACACTGATGCAAGCTCTAAAGCAGACTTCTTCTCGACAGTCAAAGCGGGGTTACGTTATTGCCCGTCGTGCACAGGAACCCGAAAGGCACCGGGGTGGCGGCTTTTTATATATATATATATATATATATATATATTTATTATTATTATTAGGGCCCAAGCCTTGAAAAGGCGAAGGCCCAATTGTTTTCCTCCGGATTATTCTTCTTAACTATTATTATTAGGGCCCAAGCCTTGAAAAGGCGAAGGCCCTATTGTTTTCCTTCGGATTATTATTATTATTATTATTGTTATTATTATTATTATTATTATTATTATTTTTCTTACGACTATTCGGGCACTTTTGGGTCTCTTAACATGCTCAAAAACTCTTGAAACTTTGCACATGGGTCAGAACCCGCGGCCATTAGGGCCGGACTGAAGTTGGGACCCGGGCGTGGCAGGGGGGCTCGACAGCGCCCCCTGGAACGGGGTCCGAAAACTTGGTCCATAAATCAAACACGCTTGCATGAAATAATATGAAACTCGGTACACTTATAGATCTCATCGGTTCATATATCCTTCGTGCTCTGACTTTTTACCCCAGCCCAACAGGAAGTCGGCTATTTGGCGTAGTTTAAAAAACACATGCAATGGAATTTAAAATACTCCTCCTAGACGATTCAACCAATCACCACGAAACTCGGTGTGCATGAAGTCAAGACATGGAGGATGAAAAATTGCCAGGGGATTTTTGATATCTCGAACGGTTTGGCCGTGGCGAGGAAACGAATTTATGGCGAATATTGGAAACAGGAAGTGTGTTATAACATCCTCATACATTAATTGATCTTGATGAAACTTCAGCAGTGTGTTCGCTGTAAGAGGCCGATCACATGGATGTGACTATTGTGAGTCAAAGTTATAGCGCCACCAACTGGCAGCAGGAAGTGTGTCACTTTCAAAATGCTTTGAATTCACCCTCTTATTTTTACCCGATTTGCTTCAAACTTTATGTGTATAATGTAAACACAAGGCAGATGTAGACCTGTGAAAGAATTATTGATATCTTAAATACTGTTGCCATGGCAACGCTTTAAACTTTTATATTCTTTTTGGGTGCATTTGAGGCTCTTAACATGCTTCAAATTGCATGAAACTCAACATGCATTTGACATTTATTGTGTAATAGACATGTGCGAAGTTTCAGAAACGGGCGTGGTAAGGGGCTCAGTAGCGCCACCTTTAGTCAAAAATGGGGTATTAGTTTTACCTACAGTTACAAAAATCGGTATTTATATTTATCTCCCCGAGCCGGACAACTTTCTAATTTACAGTCAGTAGCTCCGACCAACAGAAAGTCAGATATTTTGGTTTGAATGTGATTTGATGGGAATTTTGCCAGTCTCTCTCAGTGTCTGTGTGTGTGAGAGAGGAGGGGGGGCTTTATTTTAACCCTTTCTCTGCTGTGTGGGACTTCTCGGGCACTTTTGGGGCCCTTAACGTGCTCGAAAACTCTTGAAACTTTGCACACAGGTCAGAACCTGCGGCCATCAGGGCTGGGCTGAAGCTGGTACCCGGGCGTGGCAGGGGAGCTCAACAGCGCCCCCTTGAACGTGGTCCGAAAAACTTGGTCCATATATCAAACACGTTTGCATGTAATAATATGAAACTCGGTACACATATAGATTTAATCGGGCCGAACAACTTTCGTGCTCTAAGTTTTATGCCAGTCCAACAGGAAGTCGGCTATTATGGGCTGTATGAAAATGCATGCCCCTGGAATTTGATATACTCGTCCAAGAAAAATTATCCTATCGCCACCAAACTCGGTCAGCATGAAGTAAAGACATCGAGGACGCTAAATTGCGGACGGATTTTTGATATCTCGAACGGTTTGGCCGTGGCGAGGAAACGAAGTTATGGCGAGAAAAGAAAAACACAATGTGTTATAACGTCTTCATACATTTATTGATCTTGATGAAACTTCAGCAGTGTGTTTGTTGTAAGAGGGCGATCACATGGATGTGACTATTGTGAGTCAAAGTTATAGCGCCACCAACTGGCAGCAGGAAGTGTGTTACTTTCAAGATACTTTTGACTAAAGTGGGGGGGTTATTTTTACCTACAGTCACAAAACTCGGTCTGTATATTGTGCTTATCGATCCGGACAACTTTCTCATTTACAGTCATTAGCTCCGACCAACAGGAAGTCAGATATTTTGGTTTGAATGTGGTTTTGTCTCTCTCTGACAGAGTTCCCCCTGCCATTCTCTGTGTGTGTGTGTGTGTGTGTGTGTGGGGAGGGAGGGAGGGAGGGAGGGCACACACACAGACAGCCCCCCCCTTTTCTGTGTGTGTTTGGAGGGGAGCAGAAAGACTCACACTGATGCAAGCTCTAAAGCAGACTTCTTCTCGACAGTCAAAGCGGGGTTACGTTATTGCCCGTCGTGCACAGGAACCCGAAAGACAACGGGGTGGCGGCTTTTTTTATATATATATATATATATATATATAAATAAATATAGCTGCAAGCAGCGATGGAGGGCCCAAGCCGGTGGCAGCGCCAGCCCGGTGCCTTTAGTGTAACTAAAGGCACCAGGGTGGCGGTGCCACCGGCTTGGGCCCGTAATCGCTGCTTGCAGCTATATTTATTTATATATATATATATATATATATATTTATTATTATTATTTTACTACCTTTTGGGCACTTTTGGGGGCCTTAACGTGCTCAAAAACTCTTGAAACTTTGCACAAATGTCAGAACCCGCGGCCATTAGGGCCGCGCTGAAGCTGGGACCCGGGCGTGGCAGGGGGGCTCGGCAGCGCCCCCTGGAATGGGATTCAAAAACATGTCCATATATCAAACACGCTTGCATGTAATAATATGAAACTCGGTACACATATAGATCTCATCGGGCCGAACAACTTTCGTGCTCTAAGTTTTACGCCAGTCCAACAGGAAGTCGGCTATTATGGGTTGTATGGAAACGCATGTTCTGGCATTTGAAACACTTCTCCCAGAGAATTCATCCGATGACCACGAAACTCGGTGTGCATGAAGTCAAGACATGGAGGATGCTAAATTGCGGACGGATTTTTGATATCTCGAACGGTTTGGCCGTGGCGAGGAAACGAATTTAGGATTAAAAAAGGATGCATAAAGTGTGTTATAACTTAGTTATAGTTTTACCTACAGTTACAAAACTCAGCGTGTGTTTTGATATTATCAAGCCGAACAACTTTCTAATTTACAGTCATTAGCTCAGACCAACAGAAAGTCAGATATTGTGGTTTGAATGTGAATTGTGTCTCTCTCTGTCTCTCTGCCATTCTGTGTGTGTGTGTCTGTCTGTGTGGGGTGGGGAGGGGAGGGGGGGATCTGTGTATGTGTGTGTGTGTGTGAGGAGGGGGGCTAGTTTAGTTTAACCCTTTCACTGCTGTGTGCAAAATCTCGGGCACTTTTGGGGCCCTTAACGTGCTCGAAAACTCTTGAAATTTTGCACACAGGTCAGAACCCGCGGCCATCAGTACTCGGTACACATTTAGATCTCATCGGGCCGAACAACTTTCGTGCTCTAAGTTTTACGCCAGTCCAACAGGAAGTCGGCTATTGTGGGTGGTATGAAAACGCATGCCCCTGGAATTTGAAACACTCTTTCTAGAAAATTCATCCAATCGCAACCAAACTCGGTCAGCATGACGTCAAGACATTGAGGATACTAAATTGCTGACGGATTTTTGATATCTCGAACAGTTTGGCCGTGGCGAGGAAACGAAATTATGGCGAGAAAAGAGAAACACGATGTGTTATAACGTCTTCATACATTAATTGATCTTGATGAAACTTCAGTAGCGTGTTTGTTGTAAGAGAGCGATCACATGGATGTAACTAATGTGAGTCAAAGTTATAGCGCCACCAACTGGCAGCAGGAAGTGTGTTACTTTTGACAAAAGTGGGGGGGTTAGTTTTACCTACAGTCACAAAACATGGTATGTATATTGTGCACATCGAGCCGGACAACTTTCTGATTTACAGTCATTAGCTCCGACCAACAGGAAGTCAGATATTTTGGTTTGAATGTGGTTTTGTCTCTCTCTGACAGAGTTCCCCCAGCCATTCTCTCTCTGTGTGTGTGTGTGTGTGTGTGTGTGTGTGTGTGTGTGTGTGTGTGTGTGTGTCTGTGTGGGGAGGGGAGGGAGGGCACACACACAGACAGCCCCCCTGTCTGTGTGTGTGTGGGGAGGGGAGCAGAAAGACTATGAACAATTGTGCCATCTAGTGTTTTATACTATGTATAAATGTGTTTTTTATTTTAAACAAGTGTTTTAAAGTACACTAATTTCAATTAATGATATGCTGCTGCATTTTTATGTATATTTAAACATTATCAAAGTTAGGATGTCATTTTTTTAGTTTCAAAAGTTATCTGTCTTTGTCTCCCTTTGGCTGTCATTACCCTCCCCTCACTCCCACAGTCTCACTTATTTCTTTCTGTATCAAATAATATTACCATAAACAAAAAGTTTGAGTTTCTTTTTCAATCAATGTATTATGTGTAACTTAAAAATAAGCAGATTAAACAGATATGTTTGAGGGCAAGACATGAAAACGATGAAATATAATATAGTATTAGTAAAAGAGTGCAGTATAGGGTTGGATGAACCAGATAAATAACATATTTTGTTAAAAAAACATTTGGTTAAATAAAATCGAGTGATACATAGGGCTATATTTCCCTCTCGACAGTCAAAGCGGGGTTACGTTATTGCCCGTCGTGCACAGGAACCCGAAAGGCAACGGGGTGGCGGCTTTATATATATATATATATATATATATATATATATATATATATATATATATATATATATATATATATATATATATAAATAAATATAGCTGCAAGCAGCGATGGAGGGCCCAAGCCGGTGGCACCGCCACCCTGGTGCCTTTAGTTACACTAAAGGCACCGGGGTGGCGGTGCCACCGGCTTGGGCCCGTAATCGCTGCTTGCAGCTATATTTATTTATATATATATTTAGGGCCCAAGCCCTGAAAGGGCGCAGAGCCCTATTGTTCTTCTAAGGGTTTTTTGTTTTTCTTCTTCTTCTTCTTCTTTATAATAAAATTTTTTTCAAGGTTTTTGCCACTTTTGGGGGCCTTAACGTGCTCAAAAACTCTTGAAACTTTGCACACTGGTCAGAACCTGCGGCCATTAGAGCCGGACTGAAGCTGGTACCCGGGCGTGGCAGGGGGGCTCGACAGCGCCCCCTGGAACGGGGTCCGAAAACTTGGTCCATAAATCAAACACGCTTGCATGAAATAATATGAAACTCGGTACACGTATAGATCTCATCGGTTCATATATCCTTCATGCTCTGACTTTTTACCCCAGCCCAACAGGAAGTCGGCTATTTGGCGTAGTTTAAAAAACACATGCAATGGAATTTAAAATACTCCTCCTAGACGATTCAACCAATCACCACGAAACTCGGCGTGCATGAACTCAAGACATTGAGGATGAAAAGTTGCGAGGGGATTTTTGATATCTCGAACGGTTTGGCCGTGGTGAGGAAACGAATTTATGGCGAATATTGGAAACAGGAAGTGTGTTATAACATCCTCATACATTAATTGATCTTGATGAAACTTCAGCAGTGTGTTCGCTGTAAGAGGCCGATCACATGGATGTGACTATTGTGAGTCAAAGTTATAGCGCCACCAACTGGCAGCAGGAAGTGTGTCACTTTCAAAATGCTTTGAAATCACCCTCTTATTTTTACCCGATTTGCTTCAAACTTCATCTGTATAATGTAAACACACGACAGATGTAGACCTGTGAAAGGATTATTGATATCTTTAATACTGTCGCCATGGCAACGCTTTAAACTTTTATATTCTTTTTGGATGCATTTGAGGCTCTTAACATGCTTCAAATTGCATGAAACTCAACATGCATTTGACATTTATTGTGTAATAGACATGTGCGAAGTTTCAGAAACGGGCGTGGTAAGGGGCTCAGTAGCGCCACCTTTAGTCAAAAATGGGGTATTAGTTTTACCTACAGTAACCAAACTCGGTACGTATATTCTTCTCTTCGATCCGGACAACTTTCTAATTTACAGTCATTAGCTCCGACCAACAGGAAGTCAGATATTTTGGTTTGAATGTGTACTGTTTGGAGCATTTTCCCTCTGCCCCTCTGTGTGTGAGAGTGTGTGTGTGTGAGAGTGTGTGTGAGGAGGGGGGCTAGTTTAGTTTAACCCTTTCTCTGCTGTGTGCAAAATCTCTGGCAATTTTGAGGGCCTTAACATGCTCGAAAACTCTTGAAATTTTGCACACAGGTCAGATGTGTGTGTGTGTGTGTGTGTGTGTGTGTGTGTGTGCAGTGTTGGGGTAGTTACTCAAAAAAAGTAACTAGTTACTAGTTACTAGTTACTTCTGTAAATTGTAATGAGATTACTTTACTAGTTACTGCATTTGAAAAGTAACTTCACTACTTATTACTTTACTTTCCCGTTTCTTAATTTACCGTGTAAATACATGGACAAACATAGCCCTATCATCACTTAGCCTGCATGTCCGCATAGTGTTTATAAATGTAGCCTATAAAAATGGCATGTAAAACCATATAAAATAACAATATCCCTCTCTGCACAAAGAAATATGCCTCACTGTAAAATCTACAAACAACAGGATTATGTCCGTGGTGGTAGACACATGATCAGGGCTGGACAGAGATAAACATTATATTTTATTTTGACGGAAACTGCAAAACTGAAACTTTCTTCTCCATCTGTATTTTGACCATAGACCGTATATAAGAGATTTTGACCGATACACTGACACTGCACGCTCGCTCAAAGCCCAAAGGGGGAGGCGTTTAAAGATGTGATTGGGCCAATCCAGTGTCAATCAAGAAAATAACCAATGGGCCAATCTACGTGTTTCATGGGCCGGTCTGTCAGAAAAAAAACTAACGCTGACTTTTTTTAACCAATGCATTACACCAGCACTTACCCAGCGCCGCCAATTAAGCAAAACAAAACGAATGGGCCGCCGATGTACGAGTTTTATGAGCCGTTAAGACAAACGAACAAAAAAGTTTTAGATGCATCGGATCGGCCCAAAAAGCCGTGAATCTCCCGGTAGTCCCGATGGCCAGTACTTGCCTGCCAGGGCATAGAGTGAATTTCTGGCAAATATTTGTGTCCTTTCGGGCAAAAAAACTGAAAGTAATGTGAATATCGCCACTGGCCGAAACTCGCGTCTCCGTCTCCATCTCCATTCCTCTCTGTCCTTCGCACCAGCAGCTACGTCACTCAAATCGATCTCTATGGCAACGGTGCTCAGGCAAGCACACACACACACAGGCGTGCACGCACCACTTCGACAGATCAGAGCTTTACACACATGCAAACACAGCTTGGGTAACGCAGGAAAGCGCGTTCCTATAGTCTAGTAAAGTAGTATAGTTACTGATATTTTTAGTGTAATGCGTTACTTTACTTCGTTACCCAAAAAAGTAATATCGTTACTGTAATCCGTTATTTTGTAACTCGTTACCCCCAACACTGTGTGTGTGTGTGTGTGTGTGTGTGTGTGTGTTTTTGGTTGGGTGACAGTTGTAGGTTACAGTTTGACAAGAGTTTATAGTTTAACAAAAGCACAATGTTGTGTTTCATTGCGAGTGTACACAAATATAAGGAAACACTTTGCATTTTGAATGATGGTCTGTATGAACAAAATGACGGAGTATGTTTTTATGTC
>NW_027639420.1:0-41167 GCF_949152265.1 Phoxinus phoxinus | reverse complement strand
ACATGCCTAGTACCTAATAAATCTGATATGCATGTTGAGTTTCATGCAATTTGAAGCATGTTAAGAGCCTCAAATGCACCCAAAAAGAATATTAAAGTTTGATGCGTTGCCATGGCAACAGTATTTAAGATATCAATAATCCTTTCACAGGTCTACATCTGCCGTGTGTTTACATTATACAGATGAAGTTTGAAGCAAATCGGGTAAAAATAAGAGGGTGATTTCAAAGCATTTTGAAAGTGACACACTTCCTGCTGCCAGTTGGTGGCGCTATAACTTTGACTCACAATAGTCACATCCATGTGATCGGCCTCTTACAACAAACACACTGCTGAAGTTTCATCAAGATCAGTTAATGTATGAGGATGTTATAACACACTTCCTGTTTCCAATATTCGCCATAAATTCGTTTCCTCGCCACGGCCAAACCGTTCGAGATATCAAAAATCCCCTCGCAATTTAGCATCCTCCATGTCTTGACTTCATGCACACCGAGTTTCGTGGTCATCCGATGAATTCTCTAGGACAAGTGTTTCAAATGCCAGAACATGCGTTTCCATCCAGCCCATAATAACCGACTTCCTGTTGGACTGGCGTAAAACTTAGAGCACGAAAGTTGTTCGGCCCGATGAGATCTATATGTGTACCGAGTTTCATATTATTACATGCAAGCGTGTTTGAGATATGGACATGTTTTTGAATCCCATTCCAGGGGGCGCTGGCGAGCCCCCCTGCCACGCCCGGGTCCCAGCTTCAGTCGGGCCCTGATGGCCGCAGGTTCTGACATTTGTGCAAAGTTTCAAGAGTTTTTGAGCACGTTATGGCCCCCAAAAGTGCCCAAAAGGTAGTAAAATAATAATAATAATAAATAATAATCCGAAGAAAAACAATAGGGCCTTCGCCTTTTCAAGGCTTGGGCCCTAATAATCCGGAGGAAAACAATAGGGCCTTCGCCTTTTCAAGGCTTGGGCCCTAAATATAGCTGCAAGCAGCGATTACGGGCCCAAGCCGGTGGCACCGCCACCCCGGTGCCTTTAGTTGCACTAAAGGCACCGAGGTGGCGGGTGCCACCGGCTTGGGCCCTCCATCGCTGCTTGCAGCTATATTTATATTTATATATATATATATATATATATATATATATATATATATATAAAAACCGCCACCCCCGGTGCCTTTAGGGTTCCTGTGCACGACGGGCAATAACGTAACTCCGCTTTGACTGTCGAGAAGAAGTCTGCTTTAGAGCTTGCATCAGTGTGGGTTCTGCAAAAGTGCGCATCGAGGGCACATATCAACCACAAAGTATGCGTGAGCACCCTTCTGAAACCTAAAATGAAAAATAAGACACCCTACAGTCTCATGGACTTAACGGCCACATGAAATCAGCAGCCATTGTAAGTACACAACACCGAAAATTCCTATGAAGTGTGGTATATATATTCATTGAAATTACTGTACTTTAAAACACTTGTTTAAAAGAAAAAACACATGTATACATAGTATAAAACACTAGATGGCACAATATACCTAGTTTTAATAGTCTTTCTGCCCCCCTCCCCACACACACAGAGACAGGGGGGGCTGTCTGTGTGTGTGCCCTCCCTCCCCTCCCCACACAGACACACACAGGGGGGCTGTCTATGTGTGTGTGTGCCCTCCCTCCCCTCCCCACACAGACACACACACACACACACACACACACACACACACACACACACACACAGAATGGCTGGGGGAACTCTGTCAGAGAGAGGCAGAGAGAGACAAAACCACATTCAAACCAAAATATCTGACTTCCTGTTGGTCGGAGCTAATGACTGTAAATCAGAAAGTTGTCCGGCTCGATGTGCACAATATACATACCAAGTTTTGTGACTGTAGGTAAAACTAACCCCCCCACTTTTGTCAAAAGTAACACTTCCTGCTGCCAGTTGGTGGCGCTATAACTTTGACTCACATTAGTTACATCCATGTGATCGCTCTCTTACAACAAACACGCTACTGAAGTTTCATCAAGATCAATTAATGTATGAAGACGTTATAACACATCGTGTTTCTCTTTTCTCGCCATAATTTCGTTTCCTCACCACGGCCAAACTGTTCGAGATATCAAAAATCCGTCAGCAATTTAGTATCCTCAATGTCTTGACGTCATGCTGACCGAGTTTGGTTGCGATTGGATGAATTTTCTAGAAAGAGTGTTTCAAATTCCAGGGGCATGCGTTTTCATACCACCCACAATAGCCGACTTCCTGTTGGGCTGGCGTAAAACTTAGAGCACGAAAGTTGTTCGGCCCGATGAGATCTAAATGTGTACCGAGTTTCATATTATTACATGCAAGCGTGTTTGATATATACGGACAAGTGTTTGAATCCCATTCCAGGGGGTGCTGTCGAGCCCCCCTGCCACGCCCGGGTACCAGCTTCAGCCGCGGGTTCTGACCTGTGTGCAAAATTTCAAGAGTTTTCGAGCACGTTAAGGGCCCCAAAAGTTAGGGATGCATCGATCCGATATTCAGTATCGGTATCGGCTCCGATATTGCCATTTTTGCCAGATCGGGTATCGGTCAGACGAGGCCGATCCAAATCCGATATTGTGCGTATACTATTCTGTGCTATTGTTAAGCCCCACAAAAGGCACAAAAACATTATAAAGCACCATAAAGTTGTCGTGCACTATATTATAAGTGTTCGGAAGCCATTATATAGTATAATGTGAGATAGAAATTAATATTTAAGTCATTAAATTCAAGATCACGTTCACTTTTCCCTCCGCTGCGGCTGTCAGTCATTCTCCATTCAGCATCAAGCAGTGCGTCACGTTCGGTTACGAGTCAACACGATGAAAAACTCTCTCCAAGATGATTCAAAGTTACTATACACAGGTTTCTTGTATACAAACAATACCGGATGCGCGCGCATCCAAGAGGCAAGACCGCTATATGTTATGCCGAGTTCTGTAAAAGAACATTGTAATTAACGTAGATTTCGCATTGTTTGTAAATTCTTGTTGACTCAATAATAAACTGCAATTTCGGAGTTGAATCTGTTTGCTTGTGTTTCATTTGCATATTAATATAACATTATGTAAAAAGTTAGTTAGTTGACTAGTATGAAATTGTCCAATTAAGTTTGCGAATCATAAAAACATTAGTATAAAATCATAAAAACACAACAGCTCCGCGTCATCTCTGCTTCTGCTAGATATAGCCGTAAAGACTGTTGCTTTCTGCCTCTTAGATGCGCGCGCATCTACGTGATGACGTTGCACAGAAACCCATGTATAATTATACTTGATCTGTAGATAAAGGGCTATGGTTTTGCATTAAACAACTTTATCTTGCTGGACTTTATTGCTGTACCTTAATCATGTTAACGTTACTTTCTACCGGGTGTCTCTCACAACACTGGAGTAGAGTCAGAGCATTATAATTGTTCTTCACGCGCAGAGTAACTGACATTTAAAACTGTTTAAAGAAAATGCTCTGTTTAAAGAAACTATTGCATAGATGGATAGATACTGTATAATACACTACGCATCAATATGCCTTTCCTTTGTGATTTGAACTTTTCAATGCGGAATCGACGCGCTGCGCGCTGTGACTCGTGTTGCTTCATGCGCATCATTCTGCGCTCGCGATGCGCATAAGCGCTGTGTGCCGCACTGTACTGGAGCCTTTCATATCATTATACAGCGACGCAATGAACGATTATTTCTAGTTCTGTCCTATCTATCATATGTTGCTGCCTCATTAAACCGCTGTGCTATAAATTTAAAACATGTCTCAATTTTATAGTAGGCCTAGGCTATATATAAAATAATTAATCTTTTTGATTTTTGTTATCTTGTTTTTCATGAATGTATTTTACAACAATACAAAGAGCAATGTGTAACGTTTTACCAAATTTAGTGTTACACTTATTGTCTCATATTTGTTCCCCACTAAATGTTTTTTTCATGTTCAGATTTAATACAATTATTGTGCACTTGTGATTTTTTTTTTGGCTAAATTTTACTGCTGAATTATCCACTAATCTAGTTTATAATAGCATTTTTGTCACAGATTATGATCATATTTTTTTTTATTTGTTGTTTTTCTTTATAATGAAGTTGTCTGTATTAAGTAGATTGTGTTTAACACAAAATAGTGACTATCAGTTCAACACACAGAGTTATAGAAATTCTACTTGATTAAAAATAAAAAACTGTGCTGGTATCGGATTGGTATCGGTATCGGTCGATACTCAGAATGTTTGGTATCGGATCGGATCGATTCTGAAAAAATGGTATCGTTGCATCCCTAAAGTGCCCGAGATTTTGCACACAGCAGAGACAGGGTTAAACTAAACTAGCCCCCCTCCTCACACACACACACATACACAGATCCCCCCCTCCCCTCCCCACCCCACACAGACAGACACACACACACAGAATGCCAGAGAGACAGAGAGAGACACAATTCACATTGAAACCACAATATCTGACTTTCTGTTGGTCGGAGCTAATGACTGTAAATTAGAAAGTTGTTTGGCTTGATAAGATCAATACACACGCTGAGTTTTGTAACTGTAGGTAAAACTATAACTAAGTTATAACACACTTTATGCATCCTTTTTTAATCATAAATTCGTTTCCTCGCCACGGCCAAACCGTTCGAGATATCAAAAATCCGTCCGCAATTTAGCATCCTCCATGTCTTGACTTCATGCACACCGAGTTTCGTGGTCATCGGATGAATTCTCTGGGAGAAGTGTTTCAAATGCCAGAACATGCGTTTCCATACAGCCCATAATAGCCGACTTCCTGTTGGACTGGCGTAAAACTTAGAGCACGAAAGTTGTTCGGCCCGATGAGATCTATATGTGTACCGAGTTTCATATTATTACATGCAAGCGTGTTTGAGATATGGACATGTTTTTGAATCCCATTCCAGGGGGCGCTGCCGAGCCCCCCTGCCACGCCCGGGTCCCAGCTTCAGCGCGGCTCTAATGGCCGCGGGTTCTGACATTTGTGCAAAGTTTCAAGAGTTTTTGAGCACGATAAGGCCCCCAAAAGTGCCCAAAAGGTAGTAAAATAATAATAATAAATATAGCTGCAAGCAGCGATTACGGGCCCAAGCCGGTGGCACCGCCACCCTGGTGCCTTTAGTTACACTAAAGGCACCGGGCTGGCGCTGCCACCGGCTTGGGCCCTCCATCGCTGCTTGCAGCTATATTTATATATATATATATATATATATATATATATATATATATATATATATATATATATATATATATATATATAAAAAGCCGCCACCCCGTTGCCTTTCGGGTTCCTGTGCACGACGGGCAATAACGTAACCCCGCTTTGACTGTCGAGAAGAAGTCTGCTTTAGAGCTTGTATCGGTGTGAGTCTTTCTGCTCCCCTCCAAACACACACAGAAAAGGGGGGGGACTCACATTAGTTACATCCATGTGATCGCTCTCTTACAACAAACACGCTACTGAAGTTTCATCAAGATCAATAAATGTATTAAGACGTTATAACAGATCGTGTTTCTCTTTTCTCGCCATAATTTAGTTTCCTCGCCACGGCCAAACTGTTCGAGATATCAAAAATCCGTCAGCAATTTAGTATCCTCAATGTCTTGTCGTCAGGCTGACCGAGTTTGGTTGCGATTGGATGAATTTTCTAGAAAGAGTGTTTCAAATTCCAGGGGCATGCGTTTTCATACCACCCACAATAGCCGACTTCCTGTTGGGCTGGCGTAAAACTTAGAGCACGAAAGTTGTTCGGCCCGATGAGATCTAAATGTGTACCGAGTTTAATATTATTACATGCAAGCGTGTTTGATATACGGACAAGTGTTTGAATCCCATTCCAGGGGGCGCTGTCGAGCCCCCCTGCCACGCCCGGTTACCAGCTTCAGCCCGGCCCTGATGGCCGCGGGTTCTGACCTGTGTGCAAAATTTCAAGAGTTTTCGAGCACGTTAAGGGCCCCAAAAGTGCCCGAGATTTTGCACACAGCAGAGAAAGGGTTAAACTAAACTAGCCCCCCTCCTCACACACACACACACACACACACACACACACACATACACAGATCCCCCCTCCCCTCCCCACCCCACACAGACAGACACACACACACAGAATGGCAGAGAGACAGAGAGAGACAGAATTCACATTCAAACCACAATATCTGACTTTCTGTTGGTCGGAGCTAATGACTGTAAATTAGAAAGTTGTTCGGCTTGATAAGATCAATATACACGCTGAGTTTTGTAACTGTAGGTAAAACTATAACTAAGTTATAACACACTTTATGCATCCTTTTTTAATCATAAATTCGTTTCCTCGCCACGGCCAAACCGTTCGAGATATCAAAAATCCCCTCGCAATTTAGCATCCTCCATGTCTTGACTTCATGCACACCGAGTTTCGTGGTCATCGGATGAATTCTCTGGGAGAAGTGTTTCAAATGCCAGAACATGCGTTTCCATACAGCCCATAATAGCCGACTTCCTGTTGGACTGGCGTAAAACTTAGAGCACGAAAGTTGTTCGGCCCGATGAGATCTATATTTGTACCGAGTTTCATATTATTACATGCAAGCGTGTTTGATATATGGACATGTTTTTGAATCCCATTCCAGGGGGCGCTGCCGAGCCCCCCTGCCACGCCCGGGTCCCAGCTTCAGCGCGGCCCTAATGGCCGCGGGTTCTGACATTTGTGCAAAGTTTCAAGAGTTTTTGAGCACGTTAAGGCCCCCAAAAGTGCCCAAAAGGTAGTAAAATAATAATAATAATAATAAAGAAGAAGAAGAAGAATAATAATCCTTAGAAAAACAATAGGGCCTTCGCCTTTTCAAGGCTTGGGCCCTAAATATATATATATATATATATATATATATATATATATATATATATATATATATAAAACCGCCACCCCGGTGCCTTTAGGGTTCCTGTGCACAACGGGCAATAACGTAACTCCGCTTTGATTGTCCAGAAGAAGTCTGCTTTAGAGCTTGCATCAGTGTGGGTTCTGCAAAAGTGCGCATCGAGGGCACATATCAACCACAAAGTATGCGTGAGCACCCTTCTGAAACCTAAAATGAAAAATTAGACACGCTACAGTCTCATGGACTTAACGGACACATGAAATCAGCAGCCATTGTAAGTACACAACACCGAAAATTCCTATGAAGTGTGGTATATATATATATATATTACCTTTTTTAAGGGACAAGACAGAGAGAATTTGACTTGCCTGACCTGATTAGAACAGTGAAAAAAATAAAAATAATCACTAAAACGAGAATTGTTCTGATTTTATTATGATACTCAAAATATTCCACAACAAATCCTTTAAATGTATTGATATTCAGAACAGAACAAGAATAAAAAAAAATATATATATATATAATTTATTTATTTCGATTTTGTATTTTTATTTAATGACTATTATTTATTTAGAGCAGGTACAGCTAGTGTGCGATGCTTTTGCTATTTCAGAGTGAAAAAAACACATTTTATTAAAAAAATGCTTTTCAATTAAATCATATGTTCAAGCTTTGTTTTCGTTTTATTATTTTGTTTGTTTTAACCTTTGTTCAATTTATATTGTTAATCATTTGACACTAACCAAATGCATAAAGTATCATTTTAACTTTTAAAAAACTATTTACATTTGTTAATAGTACATTGTCTGTCTTTTGTTAATAGGACAAAACATTGTTATTATATTTTATAATATTTTATATATATATATATATATATTAAATAAACATTTGTAAAGAAATCGTTCAAAAAAAAATATATCAGCATTGTTTTAAACTTTGAAACACAGAAGTAGCGCAATGTCTGGCCACGCCCACTTCTGGCATCAGACTTTTAGGCTGGCGCTGTCGTGATCACACTGATATGACGTATGGTTCTGGGGTTCTGCAGTTGGTTACTATTGGGACTCCCGCGCCGCCTCCTTTTCACAACCTGAGGGAACCGTCTCCGGAATATTAACCTCACTCCCAGAAGTCCAATTCCCATCATTCATGCCTCTTACCTGGGACTGATTGCACGCGCACACACACACACACACACACACACACACGTACACTGTTTAAAAACAAGAAATATTTATCCAACCTCGTTTAAAACAGTCTGTCGGTGCCATCTTTTGGACATTCATCATATTGCATTGGTTTTAATTTGTAGTCCTCAAACAGAGCAGTAGCCTAATCCGTTTATTTTTAAGTTATTGATTAAAAAAGAAACATCAAATGCATTTTTAGTCATAGTATTATTTTATACAGAAATACATTATTTGTAATTCAGATGAGAATAATTTTAAGGAAAACAAATATATTGATGTGAAATATAGCACGTGTTTTTGCAAAATAAATTCAAGCAATAGCCTATACCCGCCCCCGAAATGGCGCTAATTTTAAAATTAAACTAAAAAAGCTCACGGCTGCACACACAGGCATTCATAACGGTGCGCGTCCAACGCGAGGAGTGAGCAGAACAGAGCGAACGTTTTTTAGTTAATTTCTACTTTCATAGGAATTCATTCGCTTAATAAATCGTGAGCTGAATGAGAGTCGCAGCAAAGATCAGCACAAGGAGTCCAATTTCATTAATCATGGGTGGACAGCTGACTGAAAAGATGATGACGGAACACGCAAATCAAGCAATCCCACCCCCGAAATGGCGCTATGTTTAAAATGAAACTAAATGCTCACGGCTACACGGGTATCGCGTTCACGGCGAGGAACGAGCAGAACCATTTTTTTACAGTCTATGAGCAGAACAGAGTGAATGTGTTTTAGTTCATTCCTACTGGACGTCCAGTAGGCTACTACTTTGGCTTTTAAGTTAGCGATTTAAAAGCCCCCGCTTTAATCACACATCGATTAACCGGTAGGAAAATATTCTCACAGTCACTAATATATTTATATATAAATACAATATACAATGGGCCTACCTGATTTCGAACACAAGAGGGCAGTATTGCCCTATGTATGACTTATTTTTTTTACTAAATAGCGCATTCTGGCTGTTTTTTAACTTATACATAATTCTTAAATTGAAAAAAAGAACAAAATGGGTTTAGTTCTGATATTTGTATACTTTTATATAGAAATAAATGGTGTATAATACAATTTTTAGAAGATATGAGGCTTTTAGTGTTTCCTTTCTGGACATTACTTTAATCCCTCGCCACAGCAAAACCGTTTGAGATATTTAATATCCGTTCATAATTTAGCATCTTTAATGTATTTTCATCATGTTGAAAAAGTTTGGTGTGAATAAAATCAACCACCGCTAAAAACTCGGAGTCTAAAATATATCAATATATCACATTCAAACCAAAATATCTGACTTCCTGTTGGTCGGAGCTAATGAGTGTAAATTAGAAAGTTGTCCGGATCGAAGAGAAGAATATACGTACCGAGTTTGGTTACTGTAGGTAAAACTAATACCCCATTTTTGACTAAAGGTGGCGCTACTGAGCCCCTTACCACGCCCGTTTCTGAAACTTCGCACAAGTGTACTAGGCAATAAATGTGATATGCATGTTGAGTTTCATGCAATTTGAAGCATGTTAAGAGCCTCAAATGCATCCAAAAAGAATATAAAAGTTTAAAGCGTTGCCATGGCGACAGTATTAAAGATATCAATAATCCTTTCACAGGTCTACATCTGTCGTGTGTTTACATTATACAGATGAAGTTTGAAGCAAATCGGGTAAAAATAAGAGGGTGAATTCAAAGCATTTTGAAAGTGACACACTTCCTGCTGCCAGTTGGTGGCGCTATAACTTTGACTCACAATAGTCACATCCATGTGATCGGCCTCTTACAGCGAACACACTGCTGAAGTTTCATCAAGATCAATTAATGTATGAGGATGTTATAACACACTTCCTGTTTCCAATATTCGCCATAAATTCGTTTCCTCGCCACGGCCAAACCGTTCGAGATATCAAAAATCCCCTCGCAAGTTTTCATCCTCAATGTCTTGACTTCATGCACACCGAGTTTCGTGGTGATTGGTTGAATCGTCTAGGAGGAGTATTTTAAATTCCATTGCATGTGTTTTTTAAACTACGCCAAAAAGCCGACTTCCTGTTGGGCTGGGGTAAAAAGTCAGAGCATGAAGGATATATGAACCGATGAGATCTATAATTGTACCGAGTTTCATATTATTTCATGCAAGCGTGTTTGATTTATGGACCAAGTTTTCGGACCCCGTTCCAGGGGGCGCTGTCGAGCCCCCCTGCCACGCCCGGGTACCAGCTTCAGTCCGGCTCTAATGGCCGCAGGTTCTGACCCGTGTGCAAAGTTTCAAGAGTTTTTGAGTATGTTAAGGGCCCCAAAAGCCCCCAAACCCTTGAAGAACAATAATAATAATAAATAAATATAGCTGCAAGCAGCGATTACGGGCCCAAGCCGGTGGCACCGCCACCCCGGTGCCTTTAGTTGCACTAAAGGCACCGAGGTGGCGGTGCCACCGGCTTGGGCCCTCCATCGCTGCTTGCAGCTATATTATATATATATATATATATATATATATATATATATATATATATATATATATATATATATATATATATATATATATAAACCGCCACCCCGGTGCCTTTAGGGTTCCTGTGCACGACGGGCAATAACGTAACTCTGCTTTGACTGTCGAGAAGAAGTCTGCTTTAGAGCTTGCATCAGTGTGGGTTCTGCAAAAGTGCACATCGAGGGCACATATCAACCACAAAGTATGCGTGAGCACCCTTCAGAAACCTAAAATGAAAAATTAGACACCCTACAGTCTCATGGACTTAACGGACACATGAAATCAGCAGCCATTGTAAGTACACAACACCGAAAATTCCTATGAAGTGTGGTATATATATTCATTGAAATTACTGTACTTTAAAACACTTGTTTAAAAGAAAAAACACATGTATACTAGTATAAAACACTAGATGGCACAATATACCTATTTTTAATAGAGTCTTTCTGCCCCCCTCCCCACACACACAGAGACAGGGGGGCTGTCTGTGTGTGTGCCCTCCTTCCCCTCCCCACACAGACACACACGAGGGGGGGGGGGGGCACACACATGCACACACACACACACACACACACACACAGAATGGCAGGGGGAACTCTGTCAGAGAGAGACAAAACCACATTCAAACCAAAATATCTGACTTCCTGTTGGTCGGAGCTAATGACTGTAAATGAGAAAGTTGTCCGGCTCGATGTGCACAAAATACATACCGAGTTTTGTGACTGTAGGTAAAAATACCCCCCCCACTTTAGTCAAAAGCATCTTGAAAGTAACACACTTCCTGCTGCCAGTTGGTGGCGCTATAACTTTGACTCACATTAGTTACATCCATGTGATCGGCCTCTTACAAAAAACACACTACTGAAGTTTCATCAAGATCAGTTAATGTATGAAGACGTTATAACACATCGTGTTTCTCTTTTCTCGCCATAAATTCGTTTCCTCGCCACGGCCAAACCGTTCGAGATATCAAAAATCCGTCCGCAATTTAGCATCCTCCATGTCTTGACTTCATGTTGACTGAGATTGGTGGCGATCAAAATTATTTTCTAGGAGGAGTATATAAAATTCCAGGGGGATTCGTTTTTAAACAACCCATAATAGCCGACTTCCTGTTGGACTGGCGTAAAACTTAGAGCACGAAAGTTGTTCGGCCCAATTAAATCTATATGTGTACCGAGTTTCATATTATTACATGCAAACGTGTTTGATATATGGACCAAGTTTTCGGACCACGTTCAAGGGGGCGCTGTTGAGCTCCCCTGCCACGCCCGGGTACCAGCTTCAGGCCGGCCCTGATGGCCGCAGGTTCTGACCTGTGTGCAAAGTTTCAAGAGTTTTCGAGCACGTTAAGGGCCCCAAAAGTGCCCGAGAAGTACCACACAGCAGAGAAAGGGTTAAAATAAAGCCCCCCTCCTCTCTCACACACACAGACACTGAGAGAGACTGGCAAAATTCCCATCAAATCACATTCAAACCAAAATATCTGACTTCCTGTTGGTTGGAGCTAATGACTGTAAATTAGAAAGTTGTCCGGCTCGGGGAGATAAATATAAATACCGATTTTTGTTACTGTAGGTAAAACTAATACCCCATTTTTGACTAAAGGTGGCGCTACTGAGCCCCTTACCACGCCCGTTTCTGAAACTTTGCACAAGTGTACTAGGCAATAAATGTAAATTGTCTGTCGAGTTTCATGCAATTTCAAGTATGCTAAGAGTCTCAAAAACTTTAAAAAAGAATATTAAAGTTTGATGCGTTGCCATGGCAACAGTATTTAAGATATCAATAATCCTTTCACAGGTCTACATCTGCCGTGTGTTTACATTATACAGATGAAGTTTGAAGCAAATCGGTAAAAATAAGAGGGTGATTTCAAAGCATTTTGAAAGTGACACACTTCCTGCTGCCAGTTGGTGGCGCTATAACTTTGACTCAAAATAGTCACATCCATGTGATCGGCCTCTTACAGCGAACACACTGCTGAAGTTTCATCAAGATCAGTTAATGTATGAGGATGTTATAACACACTTCCTGTTTCCAATATTCGCCATAAATTCGTTTCCTCGCCACGGCCAAACCGTTCGAGATATCAAAAATCCCCTCGCAATTTATCATCCTCCATGTCTTGGCTTCATGCACACCGAGTTTCGTGGTCATCGGATGAATTCTCTGGGAGAAGTGTTTCAAATGCCAGAACATGCGTTTCCATACAGCCCATAATAGCCGACTTCCTGTTGGACTGGCGTAAAACTTAGAGCACGAAAGTTGTTCGGCCCGATGAGATCTATATGTGTACCGAGTTTCATATTATTACATGCAAGCGTGTTTGATATATGGACATGTTTTTGAATCCCATTCCAGGGGGCGCTGCCGAGCCCCCCTGCCACGCCCGGGTACCAGCTTAAGCGCGGCTCTGATGGCCGCAGGTTCTGACATTTGTGCAAAGTTTCAAGAGTTTTTGAGCACGTTAAGGCCCCCAAAAGTGCCCAAAAGGTAGTAAAATAATAATAATAATAATAAAGAAGAAGAATAATAAATAATAATCCTAAGAAAAACAATAGGGCCTTCGCCCTTTCAGGGCTTGGGCCCTAATAATCCTTTGGAAAACAATAGGGCCTTCGCCTTTTCAAGGCTTGGGCCCTAAAAATCCTTAGAAGAACAATAGGGCTCTGCGCCCTTTCAGGGCTTGGGCCCTAATTAAAGCTGCAAGCAGCGATTGCGGGCCCAAGCCGGTGGCACCGCCACCCTGGTGCCTTTAGTGGAACTAAAGGCACCGGGTGGCGGTGCCACCGGCTTGGGCCCTCCATCGCTGCTTGCAGCTTTAATTATATATATATATATATATATATATATATATATATATATATATATATATATATATATATATATATAAAAAAAAATATATATATATATATATATATATTATGTAAATTATTTTTTCCCCCCTATTTTTAACATATATATTATTATATATATAATAATAATATATATATTATTAACATTTTTGGATGCTAAACTATTCTTTTTATAGGCTTTGTACTTTGTACACTTTGTACACTCACGTTCCAATATAGAAAAATTAAAAAAATGTATTATGAACGGCACAAACTGTACAAATGACTATTTAAACAGAGCAGTGTAATTTTTATATGTAAGGTTGACTATTTTATTATTATATTTTATTAAGGCTATAATGAACATTCTGCGATGTCAAGATTGCAATGCTGGAATGCTGTGTGTGTGTGTGTGTGTGTGTGTGTGTGTGTGTGTGTGTGTGTGTGTGTGTGTGTGTGTGTGTGTGTGTGTGTGTGTGTGTGTGTGCGTGCGTGTGTGTGTGGCTCGATCGAACAATGGAGACATAAAAACATACTCCGTCATTTTGTTCATACAGACCATCATTCAAAATGCAAAGTGTTTCCTTATATTTGTGTACACTCGCAATGAAACACAACATTGTGCTTTTGTTAAACTATAAACTCTTGTCAAACTGTAACCTACAACTGTCACCCAACCAAAATCACACACACACACACACACACACACACACACACACACACACACACACACACACACACACACACACACACACACACACACATCCCCCCTCCCCTCCCATCCCCACACAGACAGACACACACACACACAGAATGGCAGAGAGACAGAGAGAGAGAAAATACACATTCAAACCACAATATCTGACTTCCTGTTGGTCGGAGCTAATGACTGTAAATTAGAAAGTTGTCCGGATCGAAGAGAAGAATATACGTACCGAGTTTGGTTACTGTAGGTAAAACTATAACTAAGTTATAACACACTTTATGCATCCTTTTTTTATCATAAATTTGTTTCCTCGCCACGGCCAAACCGTTCGAGATATCAAAAATCCCCTGGCAATTTATCATCTTCCATGTCTTGACTTCATGCTGACCGAGTTTCGTGGTCATCGGATGAATTCTCTAGGAGAAGTGTTTCAAATGCGAGAGCAAGCGTTCTCCAATCAACCCGTAATAGCCGACTTCCTGTTGGGCTGGCGTAAAACTTGACCCAGGGAAAGTTGTTCGGCCCGATTAAATCTATATGTGTACCGAGTTTCATATTAATTCATGCAAGCGTGTTTGATATACGGACAAGTGTTCGAATCCCATTCCAGGGGGCGCTGTCAAGCCCCCCTGCCACGCCCGGGTACCAGCTTCAGCCCGGCCGCGGGTTTTGACCTGTGTGCAAAATTTCAAGAGTTTTCGAGCATGTTAAGGCCCTCAAAAGTGCCAGAGATTTTGCACACAGCAGAGAAATGGTTAAACTAAACTAGCCCCCCTCCTCACACACACACACACACACACACACACACACACACACACACACAGAGACGCAGAGGGGCAGAGGGAAAATGCTCCAAACAGTACACATTCAAACCAAAATATCTGACTTCCTGTTGGTCGGAGCTAATGACTGTAAATTAGAAAGTTGTCCGGATCGAAGAGAAGAATATATGTACCGAGTTTGGTTACTGTAGGTAAAACTAATACCCCATTTTTGACTAAAGGTGGCGCTACTGAGCCCCTTACCACGCCCGTTTCTGAAACTTCGCACATGTCTATTACACAATAAATGTCAAATGCATGTTGAGTTTCATGCAATTTGAAGCATGTTAAGAGCCTCAAATGCATCCAAAAAGAATATAAAAGTTTAAAGCGTTGCCATGGCGACAGTATTAAAGATATCAATAATCCTTTCACAGGTCTACATCTGTCGTGTGTTTACATTATACAGATGAAGTTTGAAGCAAATCAGGTAAAAATAAGAGGGTGATTTCAAAGCATTCCGAAAGTGACACACTTCCTGCTGCCAGTTGGTGGCGCTATAACTTTGACTCACAATAGTCACATCCATGTGATCGGCCTCTTACAACAAACACACTGCTGAAGTTTCATCAAGATCAATTAATGTATGAGGATGTTATAACACACTTCCTGTTTCCAATATTCGCCATAAATTCGTTTCCTCGCCACGGCCAAACCGTTCGAGATATCAAAAATCCCCTCGCAACTTTTCATCCTCAATGTCTTGAGTTCATGCACACCGAGTTTCGTGGTGATTGTTTGAATCGTCTAGGAGGAGTATTTTAAATTCCATTGCATGTGTTTTTTAAACTACGCCAAATAGCCGACTTCCTGTTGGGCTGGGGTAAAAAGTCAGAGCATGAAGGATATATGAACCGATGAGATCTATAAGTGTACCGAGTTTCATATTATTTCATGCAAGCGTGTTTGATTTATAGACCAAGTTTTCGGACCCCGTTCCAGGGGGCGCTGTCGAGCCCCCCTGCCACGCCCGGGTACCAGCTTCAGTCCGGCTCTAATGGCCGCGGGTTCTGACCAGTGTGCAAAGTTTCAAGAGTTTTTGAGCACGTTAAGGCCCCCAAAAGTGGCAAAAACCTTGAAAAAAATTTTATTATAAAGAAGAAGAAGAATAACAAAAAATCCTTAGAAGAACAATAGGGCTCTGCGCCCTTTCAGGGCTTGGGCCCTAAATATAATTAAAGCTGCAAGCAGCGATTGCGGGCCCAAGCCGGTGGCACCGCCACCCTGGTGCCTTTAGTGGAACTAAAGGCACCGGGTGGCGGTGCCACCGGCTTGGGCCCTCCATCGCTGCTTGCAGCTTTAATTATATATATATATATATATATATATAAATAAAAAAATAAATAAAAAAATATATATATATATTATGTAAATTCTTTTTTTCCCCCTATTTTTAACATATATATTATTATATATATAATAATAATATATATATTATTAACATTTTTGGATGCTAAACTATTCTTTTTATAGGCTTTGTACCTTGTACACTTTGTACACTCACGTTCCAATATAGAAAAATTAAAAAAAAATTATTATGAACGGCACAAACTGTACAAATGACTATTTAAACAGAGCAGTGTAATTTTTATATGTAAGGTTGACTATTTTATTATTATATTTTATTAAGGCTATAATGAACATTCTGCGATGTCAGGATTGCAATGCTGGAATGCTGTGTGTGTGTGTGTGTGTGTGTGTGTGTGTGTGTGTGTGTGTGTGTGTGTGTGTGTGTGTGTGTGTGTGTGTGTGTGTGTGTGTGTGTGAGGCTCGATCGAACAATGGAGACATAAAAACATACTCCGTCATTTTGTTCATACAGACCATCATTCAAAATGCAAAGTGTTTTCTTATATTTGTGTACACTGGCAATGAAACACAACATTGTGCTTTTGTTAAACTATAAACTCTTGTCAAACTGTAACCTACAACTGTCACCCAACCAAAATCACACACACACACACACACACACACACACACACACACACACACACACACACACATCCCCCCTCCCCTCCCCTCCCCACACAGACAGACACACACACACACAGAATGGCAGAGAGACAGAGAGAGAGAAAATACACATTCAAACCACAATATCTGACTTCCTGTTGGTCGGAGCTAATGACTGTAAATTAGAAAGTTGTCCGGATCGAAGAGAAGAATATACGTACCGAGTTTGGTTACTGTAGGTAAAACTATAACTAAGTTATAACACACTTTATGCATCCTTTTTTAATCATAAATTTGTTTCCTCGCCACGGCCAAACCGTTCGAGATATCAAAAATCCCCTGGCAATTTATCATCTTCCATGTCTTGACTTCATGCTGACCGAGTTTCGTGGTCATCGGATGAATTCTCTAGGAGAAGTGTTTCAAATGCGAGAGCAAGCGTTCTCCAATCAACCCGTAATAGCCGACTTCCTGTTGGGCTGGCGTAAAACTTGACCCAGGGAAAGTTGTTCGGCCCGATTAAATCTATATGTGTACCGAGTTTCATATTAATTCATGCAAGCGTGTTTGATATACGGACAAGTGTTCGAATCCCATTCCAGGGGGCGCTGTCGAGCCCCCCTGCCACGCCCGGGTACCAGCTTCAGCCCGGCCCTAATGGCCGCGGGTTCTGACCTGTGTGCAAAATTTCAAGAGTTTTCGAGCACGTTAAGGCCCTCAAAAGTGCCAGAGATTTTGCACACAGCAGAGAAATGGTTAAACTAAACTAGCCCCCCTCCTCACACACACACACACACACACACAGAGGGGCAGAGGGAAAATGCTCCAAACAGTACACATTCAAACCAAAATATCTGACTTCCTGTTGGTCGGAGCTAATGACTGTAAATTAGAAAGTTGTCCGGATCGAAGAGAAGAATATACGTACCGAGTTTGGTTACTGTAGGTAAAACTAATACCCCATTTTTGACTAAAGGTGGCGCTACTGAGCCCCTTACCACGCCCGTTTCTGAAACTTCGCACATGTCTATTACACAATAAATGTCAAATGCATGTTGAGTTTCATGCAATTTGAAGCATGTTAAGAGCTTCAAATGCATCCAAAAAGAATATAAAAGTTTAAAGCGTTGCCATGGCGACAGTATTAAAGATATCAATAATCCTTTCACAGGTCTACATCTGTCGTGTGTTTACATTATACAGATGAAGTTTGAAGCAAATCGGGTAAAAATAAGAGGGTGATTTCAAAGCATTTCGAAAGTGACACACTTCCTGCTGCCAGTTGGTGGCGCTATAACTTTGACTCACAATAGTCACATCCATGTGATCGGCCTCTTACAGCGAACACACTGCTGAAGTTTCATCAAGATCAATTAATGTATGAGGATGTTATAACACACTTCCTGTTTCCAATATTCGCCATAAATTCGTTTCCTCACCACGGCCAAACCGTTCGAGATATCAAAAATCCCCTCGCAACTTTTCATCCTCAATGTCTTGAGTTCATGCACACTGAGTTTCGTGGTGATTGGTTGAATCGTCTAGGAGGAGTATTTTAAATTCCATTGCATGTGTTTTTTAAACTACGCCAAATAGCCGACTTCCTGTTGGGCTGGGGTAAAAAGTCAGAGCATGAAGGATATATGAACCGATGAGATCTATAAGTGTACCGAGTTTCATATTATTTCATGCAAGCGTGTTTGATTTATGGACCAAGTTTTCGGACCCCGTTCCAGGGGGCGCTGTCGAGCCCCCCTGCCACGCCCGGGTACCAGCTTCAGTCCGGCTCTAATGGCCGCGGGTTCTGACCAGTGTGCAAAGTTTCAAGAGTTTTTGAGCACGTTAAGGCCCCCAAAAGTGGCAAAAACCTTGAAAAAAAATGTATTATAAAGAAGAAGAAGAAGAAGAAGAAGAAAAACAAAAAACCCTTAGAAGAACAATAGGGCTCTGCGCCCTTTCAGGGCTTGGGCCCTAATAACAAAAAACCCTTAGAAGAACAATAGGGCTCTGCGCCCTTTCAGGGCTTGGGCCCTAAATATAGCTGCAAGCAGCGATTACGGGCCCAAGCCGGTGGCACCGCCACCCTGGTGCCTTTAGTTACACTAAGTCAATGCCGAAATAAAAACGGACATGCCACGCAGCCAGTGTGTCGCCGGCCTTAATTAATTTTTGTTTGTCTACAGATAATAAACGAGCAATAGCGGAAAAACAACGGTAAAACGAAAGCAATGGCGCATTTCTGTAGTCGACTGTCGAGATCAGCTCTACAGAATCTTTGTTTATGGTTGTTATGGTAACGTAGTGTAAAAAACTTTCTAGCAACCAGCAGACTGGCCTATATAATGACATGATTGGATGGATTGCTTTTCTGAAAAGGCGCGTTTTTTTCTTCTTTTTTAAAGGGGTCATGACATGAGAAACCAAATTTGCCTTGATCTTTTGGTATATAAGAGGTCTTTGTACCATTAAAACGTCCTGCAAGTTTCATAGCTTAAGACGTCCTCCCCATTATAAACGAATCATTTATTTAATCAAGCTCTAACTACAGCTCGTTCTGGATCCATGGTAAGAAGTGACGTCACGGTATGAAGTGACGTACCAGCGTTTGCATATGACCGCCTCCCGCACAAGACAGTTACGCTTTAAGCGCAAGACAACTACGCTCATTTCGTATCATCGTCGCGCCCGCGCGCCGCTCGCCTCACAAGTGTTCAGTCGACGGACAGCGAGTGGGTCTGTGTACAGGGAAATTACGATGCCGCAGATGTGCTGTTCCTGGCTGTGGACAAACAACATCTTTGAATACGCTGCGAAAGATCCAGTCGTCAGGGAAAAATGGATGCACTTTATTTTTTGCGGACGTCTCAGTCACGGCAGTGTTAGTTTAAGCGTTTGTTCTATACATTTGAAGGATGACTGTTTTGAGCTTTGCCAGAAAACTGTTGCTCAAAGATAAGTCCGTGCCGACTATTCTTGGCTCAACATCGACGACGCAAACTGTAAGTAATGTATTTAAAACTTTAAACTACTTTTTAAATACGCTGAAAGATCCAGTCGTCAGGGAAAAATGGATGCACTTTATTTTTTGCGGACGTCCCAGTCACGGCAGTGTTCTATACATTTGAAGGATGACTGTTTTGAGGAAAAAATCCCAATATGATGCTTGGCTTTGCCAGAAAACTGTTGCTCAAAGATAAGTCCGTGCCGAATATTCTGGGCTCAACAACGACGACGCAAACTTACTTTTTACCATGGCTAATATAAACACATTTGTATAAGAGAATCTTGAAAATATGTCGCCTTTCTAGTAGGCCTACATGTGATAGAAAATTAAAAATGTTGCCTTTATCAATGCTGCATCTTCAAATATGGCATGCATTTTTTTGGCATGCATTTTTGTCTGTGGTACACCCTATCATTTCATTGGAATTAGTTAAATAATGTTAAACTGTTAGCAAATTAAGCTATAGGAAAATTATGTAACAATAATCCGTTTTCAAGTGTCTCGGGTTAATTTTTTTTTATTAATTCAAAATAGTTTCACTTTCCATGTGGACACTGGCTGATCCAGTCTTCGTTGTTGTGGTGATGGTTCATTTTCCTCTGATTCCGGCTCAAACATAATAAGGTTTTATCATTGCAAGAGCCATCGCTTCGCATGCATCACCCGCTAATAAACAGTTGCGCCGAATCCGCACAGGTTCTGGCTGGGGGCGTTAATAATTGATGCATAGGCACTGACGTTAGCCAATCATAACAGTGGGCGTTAACACTGAACTCTTAAAGGGGAAACACCCCCAAAACAGACTGTTTGAATCAGAGGATGAGAAACAGGGTGGGAAAAGGTCATAAATCACTACATTTTAAAAGTTTTTTGTAAAAAAAACTATAGTAATACTATATTTGCAGCTAAGGGAACATAATAATAAAATAAAAAAAAACATGTCATGACCCCTTTAATTTTTTTTTTTTAGTTCTGTGAGCTACCGTCATTGGCTCTGCGATCGACCAGTCGATCGCGATCGACGTATTGGGCACCCCAGCATTAAGGGAACCATGAACGTAACTGAAACTGGTTCTGATTTTATTGTTTGTCGTTTAAACGTGCCTGTTGCATATCTTTATTTTATATATTTTATATGATCTATTGGTGAAGTTGTAGGAGCCATTTTTTATGAGAGTAACATTTTTGTCCACAGGGTGGTGCTGTGTATAAATTAGATTCCCTGAGCAACAGGTGGTGGCGTTGGTGATTGGGAAGCACACAGTTTTTGACCGCACAACAGAGTAGCTTGTAAGGTGGATTTTAGTATACGGTCCAAAAGGTATGGCTTCGTGTGTACATGTGAACAAGGACAGGACACAGGAAGTTTGCGATCATGTTTAATGGAGCACAAGTAATAAAGAGACATTTTTTATGCATCTACATCCGTCTGCATGGACTCTGTTTGTACGCGTGCTAAGCTTGCATACTTCTATCATCAACGGCAGCGGCATTGGAGAGCCACTACAAAGTCAAAAACTTATCTTCATTGGACAAAGGAGATCGTCTGGAGTAGAAGTCAACACGTTTGTTACAATGGACCGAGGGAGGCTGTTTGGATAAAGTCTCTGTGTTTTTCACGTGAGGATCGTTTCGTCAACACGTCTGGCCGGATTCAAGCCTCAGTGGACTCGTTGGGATTATATTTTCCTCCCTTGTTGGTTTCATCATTGGACTGCTGCGCGCTCATCTGGCTGTTTAAAGGGCCGATCGTACGGCTGGATTGTAGGTACGTTGTTGCAGCATTAACATGGCCATGTGAGATTGTGTGCACACATTTGCGTAATTCCAATGCATTGGTTGCCAAAGACAGACGAGCATTGTTTGTGTATTTGAATTGTATGTTTGTTCATAAATGTTTGCAAAATGGAAAATGAAATATCTATGAATGCTGAAGGTTTTAATGGGTCAAATCAAAATCTGCCTAATGTTGAAGCTCAGGCTGAAGGAGGGAAAAGACCTGTTAAATTAACAGCTAAGGCTTTAATGGATAAACTTGACACTTTGCAAAATTTAAGAAAGGCTAAGTTAAACAAGGCTCAGAAACTAAGAGAGTCAATTAACAAGTTAATCAATGATGACAAAGAGTATGAACCTGAGGTACGTTTGCCTTTTGAAGATTTTAAGAGGTTATGTTCAGAAGCTAAAGAAGCACATGAATCACTGTTGGTTATTTTACCTGTTGATGAAGTTGAAAAACACGAAATATGGTTTAAAGCAAAGATGATACCAAATAATGAGTTAATTGAGCGTGTGAATAAATGGGTAGCGGACACCGTAAAAGGTCAGAAAAGCTCTGACGTGGGTGAAATAGGTATTGAAGTTGGTCCTGGAGACAGTGTCTCTAATGTGTCTCGCACTACCTCCAAACGTAGTAAACGCAGTTCAAACTGCAGTAAGAGCTCATCTACGTCATCCGCATGCATACAAGCGGAGGCAGAAAAAGCTGCACTCATGGCACATGCTGCTGCATTGAAAGTCAAACATGCCATTGAAGCTCAGGAGGAGGAGTTGAGAAAGAAGAAGGAACAGCTGGAGTTGGATGCTCAAATTGCAGCTTCAACCGCAAAGATCGCCGTGCTTCAACAGTCTGACAATCACAGTAAATGCTCACGCAAGTTAAGTGCAAAACCAAGTGTGATTAATCCAAATGAAAACCTCAAGTTTGATTCTTTGCGGCCAAAGTGTCTGAATCACAATGCTAATGAATATGTACCAGTGAATTCAATGCCAACGAATACAGTTGGAGCAGCTGATCTCTCTTTATCACGAGTCATAACGGAAAATCAAAGGGAAGGATGGAGAAAACAACAAAGGTTCCACACAGCTCAACAATCTGATTTCCAATATTCTGCTCAAGTGCAACAAAGCAATATGGGAGTCGATCAAATGGCACACGTTCTTCCTCGTCATGGTGATCCACTGTTTGAAGTCTTAAAAAGACAAGAGGAATTAACATCTTATCTCATTCAACAGCAAGGAAATCCTCGTATCCTACCAAAAAGAGAGATCCCAGTTTTTGATGGTGACCCATTGCAGTATATTGCATTTATCAGAGCGTTTGAACATGGCATTGAAGAGAAAACTAATAATGAAAAGGAGCGTTTGTATTTTCTGGAGCAGTTTACAAGAGGACAGCCTAAAGATCTGGTCCGCAGTTGTCAGCATATGGCCCCAGACAGAGGCTATGCATTGGCCAAAAGATTACTACAAGAACATTTTGGCAATGAATTCAGGGTATCTACTGCCTATCTGGAGAAAGCTTTGGGCTGGCCCGCTTTAAAGGCAGAGGATGTGCAGGGATTACAGGCTTATGCTTTGTTTTTGCGTACATGTTGCAATACCATCGATGAACTTTCGTACATGCAAGAACTTAACATGCCTAGCAACATGAAGATTGTTGTTACAAAGTTACCTTACAGGCTGAGAGAGCAATGGAGGGCTCAGGCTTGTGAGATTATGGAGTCCAGTCATGGCAGAGCAAAGTTTTCACACATTGTTGAGTTTATTGAAAAACAGGTCAGGGTGACATCTGATCCTGTGTTTGGAGATATCCAGGACAAACAGGGCACTGGTAAATTCAAAACCCAAGTGCACAAGCCATTTAGAGGGAATAGTTTTGCCACTGATGTTGCGGTTTCAGTTCCTTCTAAGAAGACTGACATTGTGTCATCACAGCAAGGTTACAGCTCTGTATCCAAGTCTTATGGAAACTGTTTGTTCTGTGCAAATCAACATTCATTGGAAAGATGTTTTGCTTTGAAGAGGAAGACTCAACGAGACAAGATTGAATTCTTGAAAGCCAAGGGAATTTGTTTTGGATGTCTAAAGACAGGACATTTGAGTAAGGAATGTGACAATCGTTTGATTTGTGATGTATGTGGAGAAGCTCATCCAACTATCCTGCATATATATCGTAAGGAGGTAATTGTGAAAGAGCTAGAGGAAAAGCGTAAGGTAGTGTCTGCTCAAACTTGTGGTCATACAGGGGCCGGTAATGAGAGGAGTTTAATGCCAATCATACCGGTTCAAGTGAAAGCTATTAAAGGTAACAAAGTGATGGAGACCTATGCTTTTCTGGACCCGGGAAGCTCAGCTACGTTTTGTTCAGAACATCTAATGCAAGCGCTGAATCTGAGTGGAAAGAGGGTCAACATTCTTCTTCGTACCATGGGTCAGGAAAAATCTGTCTCTTGTAATGTTATCGACGGACTGGAAATCAGTGGAATAGATACCAACCATTTCTTCCCACTTCCTGCTGTATATACACAGCAGAAGATGCCTGTTGACTCTGAAAATATCATTACTCAGGAGGAGTTATCCAGATGGTCATACCTGGACAAGGTTAAGATACCACACATTCAAGCAGGTGTTGATATACTAATTGGAACTAATGCGGCTAATGTGATTGAGCCATATGAAATAATAAACAGTCATGGTAATGGGCCATTTGCCATTAAAACCCTACTGGGATGGGTTGTTAATGGGACCTTGGAGGGAAACGGTGACCACAAGAATGAAGCTGGGCATTCTGCGGTTACCGTTAACAGAATTTCTGTGGTTAAATTGGAGGAGTTGCTCAACAGTCAGTTCAATTATGATTTCAGCGAAAGGACTGCTGATAAAGAAGAAATGTCAAGGGAAGACCTTCAGTTTGTGGACATAATGTCCCGCACAGTCACACTCCAGGATGGACATTATAGCCTACAGTTGCCATTCAAGAATGGTAATGTTATGTTACCTGATAACTTCTGCGTCGCTAGGCAACGATTAAATGGGCTGAAAAGGAGATTGGAAAGAAACAAAGGGTTTCATGAGAAGTACTCTCATTTTCTTGCTGATGTTGTACTTAAAGGTTATGCAGAGAAAGTACCATCTCACCAACTAGATCGGGTGGATGGCAAAGTTTGGTACATTCCTCATCATGGGGTGTTTCATCCCCAGAAGGGATCACTGAGAGTTGTGTTCGACTGTGGAGCAACGTATAAAGGAACATCTCTTAATACTCAATTGTTGCAAGGCCCTAATCTTACCAATTCTTTGGTAGGTGTGCTGATGAGATTTAGGCAAGAGCCAGTAGCCTTCATGGCTGACATCGAAGCAATGTTCTATCAAGTTAAGGTGACCAAGGAAGATGTAGATTTTCTTCGGTTCTTGTGGTGGCCTGATGGAAATTTGGCAAGAGAACCCATCGTATTTAGGATGACTGTTCATCTTTTTGGAGCTGTGTCTTCTCCAAGCTGTGCTTGTTACGCCTTGAGACAGACAGCAAAGGACAATCAAGCAGGCTTTCCAGCTGAGGTAGTTGACACCATTACCAATAACTTTTACGTGGATGATTGTCTGAAGAGCGTCGCTTCTGAGGAAGTGGCTATCTCTATGGTTGCTAATCTCACTGTTCTCTGTCAAAAAGGAGGTTTCCGTTTAACAAAATGGATCAGTAACAGTCGCAAAGTGTTGCAGTCGGTTTCTGAGGAACACAGAGCTAAGGATATACAGCAGCTGGATCTGGATCGAGACAAACTGCCTGTTGAAAGAGCTTTGGGTCTTCAATGGAGTGTGGAAACTGACACCTTTCAATTTAAGATTTCCTTGAAAAATCAACCATGCACTAGGAGAGGCATTTTATCGGTGGTAAGCTCTGTCTTTGATCCCTTGGGTTTTCTGGCACCACTTATTCTGCCTGCTACAGTACTTTTGCAGGAGTTGTGCAGACAGAACTTGGGCTGGGATGATGCCGTACCATCAATCTATCAAAAGAAATGGAACCATTGGATTCTTGAGTTGGACAGAGTTGCAGGATTCCAGGTGAACCGATGTTTTAAACCTATGGAATTTGAATTGACCTCCCATGCTCGTTTACATCACTTCGCCGATGCTTGCGAAGATGGATACGGCACAGTTTCCTATATTAAGATGCAGAATAGTGCAAACAAGGTACATGTAGCTTTCTTGCTGGGCAAAGCCAGAGTGACACCACTGAAACCGGTGACCATACCTCGTTTGGAACTTACAGCGGCTGTCCTGGCTGTCAAGGTTGACAGCATGCTAAAGAGGGAGCTGCAACTTTCGTTGGAGGATTCTGTCTTTTGGACGGACAGCATGACTGTTCTTAATTACATCAAGAATGAAGACAAACGGTTTCATACATTCGTTGCTAATAGGGTGTCTTACATAAGAGACAGAACACAACCTCATCAGTGGAGATACGTGCCCACTAAAGAAAATCCAGCAGATGATGCATCTCGTGGTTTGAAAGCAAAAGATTTTCTGAGCAATAAGCGATGGTTTGATGGTCCCAGTTTTCTCTTGAAGCCGAGTGAGACACATTTTCCAACAAGTGATCTGATATCGACGGATGACCCAGAGATTAAAAAGGAGTGGAAAGTCAATGCTGTGATCTTACAGGATGGACAGAATGCCACAAGTCGGCTTATTCATTACTTCTCCGATTGGAAACGTCTAAAGGTTGCAGTCGCCTGGTATTTGAAACTGCAGAAGCTTCTGATAGAGCTGAGTCGTAAACGAAAAAAGCTGTCGTTGGAGCAGATTGACAGTGTCGCTGTGGATGTAAAGTTACAGGAATTTAAAGCATCTTTTTGCAGACAAAGTTTGACACTGGAGGATCTTTCTGTGGCTGAGCATGGCATAATTCGTTTCAGTCAACAGGAACAATTCCACGAGGAAATTGCTGAACTCAAGGGTAGAAACGTTGGTGTTAAAGGAAACAGTAGTGTTTATAGTCTGGATCCTGTGTTGTGTGATGGACTGTTGCTAGTGGGAGGAAGACTTGGTAAATCAGCT
Organism: Phoxinus phoxinus; assembly: GCF_949152265.1. Classification (NCBI taxonomy): domain Eukaryota; kingdom Metazoa; phylum Chordata; class Actinopteri; order Cypriniformes; family Leuciscidae; genus Phoxinus; species Phoxinus phoxinus. Next base: position 14,448 of record NW_027639420.1, on the reverse strand, counting down.
ATGCCGATTGAAAGAAAACATCCCATCTTGTTATCTAAGGATCAGCATGTGTCCCATCTCATACTGCGAGACATTCATGAAGAGTTGGCTCATAGTGGCAGAAATCAGATGCTTTCCAAGCTCCGGTTTAAGTATTGGATTACAAACGCTAACTCTGTTGCAAGAAAGATAATATCCAAGTGTGTCATCTGTAGACGTTATAAAGGGAAGTTGGGTGAACCGAAGATGGCAGACCTTCCAGTGGAAAGGATCACCCCTGACCTGCCACCTTTTACTAACGTTGGAGTGGATTTTTTCGGGCCTGTTGAAGTAAAAAGGGGACGAAGTAAAGTGAAACGCTATGGAGTGATTTTTACTTGTATGGCAAGTAGAGCTGTCCATTTGGAAATGGCATACTCCCTAGATACAGACTCATGTATTAATGCCTTGCGCAGATTTGTCTGTCGTCGTGGACGGGTCATGCACATGAGGTCTGATAATGGGACAAATTTTATCGGAGCTGAGCGGGAGTTAAAGGAGGCTCTCACCGCATTAAACAATGAGAAGGTTCAAAGCGCCTTACTGCAGAAGGGAGTTCAATGGAGCTTCAATCCTCCTACGGGCTCTCATTTCGGAGGAGTATGGGAGCGCATAATTCGAATGGTGAGACACATTCTTTGTGCAGTCCTTCGGCAACAAACATTGGATGACGAGGCCCTGCAGACTGTATTATGTGAAGCTGAAGCTATTTTGAACGATCGACCGATCTCTAAACTATCTAACGATCCTAGTGATTTGGAAGCCCTCACACCAAATCACATCCTGCTCATGAGAGGAAATCCTGCGTTACCACCTGGGTTGTTTGAAAGATCTGATCTGTATGCCAAAAGGAGATGGAGACAGGTGCAATATATTTCCAATCTCTTCTGGAAAAGATGGATACAAGAATACTTACCCTTATTGCAAAAGCGACAAAAGTGGAACAAAGAACAAAGAAGTTTTACTCCCGGAGACATCGTGATTATTGCTGATTCTACAGCACCACGTGGTTCATGGCTACTTGGAAGAGTTGTAGATACCTACCCTGACAACAAGGGTTTGGTACGTGCAGTAAAAGTTCAAACTAAAAGTAACATCTTAGAACGTCCAATTAACAAGCTTTGTCTTCTATTAGACGCAGACTAACATAGGGCATTCAACGTGTATTGTACAATTGTGCAAAAAGGTAATTGCTATGTATGGCTCCGTTTGTATGAGATTGTAATTGTTATGCCAATATGTCATATTCAATTAAGGGGCCGGTGTGTAGGAGCCATTTTTTATGAGAGTAACATTTTTGTCCACAGGGTGGTGCTGTGTATAAATTAGATTCCCTGAGCAACAGGTGGTGGCGTTGGTGATTGGGAAGCACACAGTTTTTGACCGCACAACAGAGTAGCTTGTAAGGTGGATTTTAGTATACGGTCCAAAAGGTATGGCTTCGTGTGTACATGTGAACAAGGACAGGACACAGGAAGTTTGCGATCATGTTTAATGGAGCACAAGTAATAAAGAGACATTTTTTATGCATCTACATCCGTCTGCATGGACTCTGTTTGTACGCGTGCTAAGCTTGCATACTTCTATCATCAACGGCAGCGGCATTGGAGAGCCACTACAGAAGTAATTTATAGCATTGATTACTGTGGAGGGAGGGGGGATTAAAATAATTCAGCAGAAGCAGGGATGTTTAGACCAGAAGGAAATCCCCGTCCCCCCTGGCAAATCGCACCTTGCTTAAAACCATGTTTTACAAACTCTTTATATAGGCTAGGAACCAAAAAAAAAAAGAAGGCTATCCTGTATAAAAAATTGTTTTGTTTGTTTGATTGTCTGCATTAATAATAGGCTATGATGACATGCATTAATAGGCTAATATAAAATGTACAATAGTCTATGTTTGTTCGGGATTCGAACCCGTGTCATCCAAATGACCGATACGTAAGTTCTACCACTCAGCCATGAATTTACTCACTGAGAAATGCCCGGTTTCTCCAGTCTTCTCCAGAGAAGCGCTCATCATTCGTCTCATTCCTCAATAGAATAGTAAACAAATAATCAGCTTCATTGCACCTAATTTATTTTTGTTTGTTATTTTTGTTATTATTATTATTTTTATCACGCAGCTCCCAACGGGCAATAGGCTTATGTCGCCCACCGACGTCTAGGCTACAATATGAAATAAAGGCTATATTGTTCTCGTCTCTATTTTTAAATTATGATTCTATTTTTCTGTCCTAAACAATGTTCTATAGTAGCCTATTTCATCTGTTAATTGACATTAACCCCGCTTACATTTCAAAATACGGCAATAGCTGCTGTTTTGCACAATGTCCCTCTGCGCCACCTGGCGGTCATTTCGCGAATGACTTTGAAATGCGACTGGATTATTTTTACCGCGGTAGTTTTGCCGCGGTGCCTGGGGCATAGGCATTCTGGTTGAGTACCTACTGCACATGCTGTAGAAGTGCAGTTTATTAGTAGTTAATGTTAACTAAATGTAGTTTAATAAATTGAACTTTATTGTAAAGTATTACCGATTTAAACGTCTGGTGAGTTGTTGGATAGATCAGTTGTTTTAACCATTCATTAAATGGAATCGATTCAAATGTGTCATTAGTGCGAATCGGAGGTGTCATTAACGGACGTGTACGCGGTGTGTGATTATCCCGGCAGTTTAGGACATTGCACAAGATTTGTGTCAACACAGTAAACATTTAATCACTGGATCGGTTTTTAGGTTTATTGAAAGTGTGGTTTGTCTCCGCTGAATGTGCGGAACGCTTTTCAGAGAAGATAAGGCAAATTTTTTTTAGCACAATACACACCCAGTGGTAATTCAGGAAAAAAATCTCCCAATGCTCCACGTGAAGCTTCGGTCTTCCGACCTTTTACCATAGTGTCAATTCAAGATTTTGATTAATATGCGCGAGGGAGGGAGTGCTAGATAGTTAAGACGGTGAGATTGCGCGCGCGCAGCCGGGCTCTCTCTCTCTGCTCGTTCTCTCAGTAACATGCGCCCTGTCACAAGCGCAGCAGTCTGTCATCTACATCACTCACCGATCAAATAAGGCTTTGGCGGAATAAAATGTTACTTTGGCGGCTGCCAAACAAACGTAATATGTAGCGGACAGTGTTGATTCTGTGGCGCACCGCAAATTATGTGTGGGAAACACTGCAGTCTAACTGCCAAGCGTGATCGATCACCAAATATAACGTGACATGCACTTGGAAATCAAAAGTTAGTATATTTAGTAAAAATACAGCTTTCATTAGTTGTTACAAGTGTAGGCTACTAATTACTATTTAATCAAATGTCAGAAAAAAATAGTTTTGTGACGTAAGGTGAAGTGAGAGCTGGGCAGGTCAGTAGGGGTCGGGGCGCTTTCGGTTCAAAATGAGAGTATCGCGGTTCGAACCGTAGGTGGTGTATCGCGTTTTTCCGGTTCGGTTTGAATATCGCTACACCCCTAATAATATACATGACTGATCTTCACCTTTTTGGCTGAGGTCCTCATGTATGGACCTAATTCTTGTTTTTGCTGTCTGACTGGCACTATACTGTGTGTAAAGATTTTCCAGAGGTTCTTTGTAAAGTTTCTGGTCTTCTGTGCTGAGGTATCCAAAATAGAGGATCTTGTATGCTGGCAACATTGTGTATGTTGACATGCTGCCATCATATGCTGACAGCCATCGATGGTACACAAACCCCCTCTGAGGGTTGGAGGCCGGGATTTTCAGAATGTGGCATACCTCCTTAAGGTGCATGACCTTTTCATGACCAGAAAAGAGAGTCTGAAATTATGCATTTCCTACACTCTCCTTACACATTATCTAATTTGATACCCAATGCCCAATCCTTATTTTAGCACACTCCTTTTTGGTACCAGTTCAGGTCCTCTGCGGTAATAATTCTGTTTAGGTTATGAGAATTGGGTGACAGCCAGTGTTGAGCGAGTTAGTGAAACTGCAGTTAGTAATGACATCTCGCTGTAATTGTACCACTTTAACAAAGAGGCTGCCATTTCAGTTCTTTTTACCTGATCTGGGCACCATTGGTGGTCCGTCTGCAGATCATTGAACAGCTGCTCAAGATAGCGGTCTCCATCGATGTCAAGCAGAGTTGGACAGTGCTGTTGGATTCTCTTCTCGAGGACGGTCTTGCTACCCCTCATGACAGCACATGAATCCATCAAAATACTCACCGGGTGTTTCCATGGTATTTTATTCTGGTCAAAAAACTCACAGAGCACTTTCTCCAAGGTGGCAGCTGTCCCTTTTATCATCTCCAGGGACCCCAGATGCTCAACCATTACCTTCCTAAAATCATCATGGTAGTAACTGACAAGCATGGAGAGGACCTTCAAATCAAACCAAATGTAAAAAAACAAAAAAAAGATATCAGGGTTTATTTGCCACATGCAGAAAATACATTTTGACTGGAGAGCAAAAATTCTTTCTCTACAATGTAAGGCTGAACAATTAAAATATTAGTAAAAACCGCATTATGGCCATGTTACATCTCGATTTTTATCTTTTTTTTTGAAGCGGTGATGAAATAAAATGCCTTTGACATATAAGAGGTCATACTTTAAGAATATCCTGAAAGTTTTAGAACTGAAAACTGCCTTGTTAGTCCAATAAAAGCTTTTATTGACATCAGGCTCAGCGAACGACAGGTTTTTTTAAAGTAGGGATCTATGACGTCAAAGGGGATAAAACACCGCATCCTCAGAAGAAGATCAACACCTACTTCAACACCGCCTGTTTAGCCGGTGTTGAAAACATGTAGAATAAACATGTTTATTCTAATGCCTGATCTGTGATCAGTGATTTCTGATGTGTAATTACTCAAGTTCAGATAGATTATCTTTCTCTCAAAATCGTTGAATTCTGTTTATGCATCAGTGACTAAACGATCAACTTCACATTGTTTCTCTTAGTAAAATGAAAATAATCTTATTTAAATTGCGATTAAATTATACAGAAAGCGATCAAAGAATGCTCCCTTTCCAATCTCCCAAGCTGTCAATCAACGCAAGTTTATCTGGACATTTGCCAAAACTAGTTATGAAATCAACGACAAATATAAATGAGCTCAAATGGAACAAAACCAATAGGACAGATTGCATATATCTTGTAATTGGAGTAAAACCAACCTTTTTGTTGTTGTTTGATGTGCTTTCATCCAGGTTTAAGGAAAAGGGAAATCTCCTCAGATCAGAGAAGGTTCGCCCTAGGCCATGGACCATCTTATATGATGCTGCTGTTCTGGACAGCTTAATTCCCTGCAAAGCCACTTTGTCCAGAGCAAGACTTTGAGCAAGCTCCACAATTACTGGAGCAATAGAAAAGGGGAGGGAATGCTCTGCTAGCACTCCAAGAACCATGGCCTAAAACAGAAATGTTGAAATTATTTTAAAGCAGGTAGTAAATGTCATGGCACAATAGGGAAGCTGCTAGTGCTTAACTACTAGGCCTATCTCTACCTCTGCTTTGCTATGCGATTCACAGTGGGTGTTGGAAGCTTTGTCTGGCATTGCTGTCTAATGTTCTCTGGACACTGGTTTGTAGCTGATGTAGATGCTCTGGTCTCACTGCCTAGAAGGCTGGCTACACTGTGTGTTGTTGTGATGTCGATTACTTTCTTCCTGTGCATCTCAGTTTTGCAGTGTGCCAGCAAAGCATGGCTGCCTTTGTTGGCATAATTTATTTCTTTGTGGCACAGAATCACATGGCCCTTCTTATTAATTTTCTTGAACACATTTGATAAAAGGAAATGTAAGCTATTCTCCTTTAACCTCAATCTTATATTCCAGTTTAAGCCATGACCAGTTCCAGGTGCACTTCAGGCCTGCATCCAACGGCTTCATAGCAGTGCATCGCTCTCTCCTAAATAACTCATTCTGAAATTAAAGCATAAAACAGTTAAGGTTACACATTATGGGTAATTTTCGTATGGCATTTACCTAGTACCATAATAGCGCACATACAAATCAGGTGCGTGTACGTAATACGAGTGCACAGAACCGTATCCGCGGGCGTAAAACCGTCCTCGCAAGGGAGCATTTCTGCTCCAGGCTCAAACAAATTGAATTATTAATGCAGAACGGACAATTGTTCATTTATCATTAGCCTTCTGCTTCGCTAAAAATGGAAAATTCAGCATTTAAAGCATGCCATAAGTTAGGGTTGGGCAATTGCCAAAGAAATCTGAGTTTTTGGGCTAAATGGCGATGGTAATTACTCAGTATTTAACTTTTTTTTTTCTATTTGATTTTTAAAAAATCTGTATTTAATTTAAACCAAAAAAAAGTTAGGCTATTTCATATCCTGGTCAATATTGTCCTACAAACAATGTTCATCATATTGAAGGCTATGAAAACAAACATAGTGAATGCAACCTTGCAGTCTATCCAAAAAAGGGGTCAAATCACATTACACTCTAACATTGCAAACATTGCGATCTAAAAACAAAATAATGCTTTTTAAAGAAGTACAGATGGTACTCAACCAGAATGCCTATTACCGCCGCGCCAGCCACCGCGGCGAAACTACCGCGGCAAAAATAATCCAGTCGCATTTCAAAGTCATTCGCGAAATGACCGCCAGGTGGCGCAGAGGGACATTGTGCAAAACAGCCGCTATTGCCGTATTTGAAATGTAAGCGGGGTTAATGTCAATTAACAGATGAAATAGGCTACTATAGAACATTGTTTAGGACAGAAAAATAGAATCATAATTTAAAAATAGAGACGAGAACAATATAGCCTTTATTTCATATTGTAGCCTGCCTACGCCTCGACGTCGATGGGCGACATAAGCATATTGCTCGTTGGGAGCAGCGTGATAAAAAATAAAAAAATAAAAAAAAATAACAAAAAAAAAATAAATTAGGTGCAATGAAGCTGTTTATTTGTTTACTATTCTATTGAGGAATGAGACGAATGATGAGCGCTTCTCTGGAGAAGAGTGGACAAACCGGGCGTTTCTTATTGAGTAAATTCATGGCCGAGTGGTAGAACTTACGTATCGGTCATTTGGATAACACGGGTTCGAATCCCGAACAAACATAGACTATTGTACATTTTATATTAGCCTATTAATGCATGTCATAGCCTATTATTAATGCAGACAATCAAACAAACAGAAAAAATTTTTTATACAGGATAGCCTTTTTTTTTTTTTGGGTTCCTAGCCTATAAAGAGTTTGTAAAAACATTGTTTTGGGACGGGGATTTCCTTCTGGTCTAAACATCCCTGCTTCTGCTGAATTATGATTTTAATCCCCCCTCCCTCCACAGTAATCAATGCTATAAATTACTTCACCAATAGCCCATTTAAAATATATAAAATAAAGATATGCAACAGGCACATTTAAACGACAAACAATAAAATCAGAACCAGTTTCAGTGACGTTCATGGTTCCAGTGCCTTAATGCATGCATGCACGGCTTTCAAAATGACACAAAGCGTTTTAAGATTATTTTGAATGAAATATTGAAGTTTATAATTAAGTATTTTGGCACACCACGCGGAGTGGCGCTTTATTCTGGCATGTAGAATTAGTGTTCGGCAGACGCGGCGGCGCGTTCGTTTGGATTTATTTTCCTCAAAACAGACAGCTAAAATAACTTAGGCCCTAATAGGCTACTCCGTAGTTTTGTAGTCATACAGATCAGAGTAGAGTAGCCTACATCGTTCAAAACTGTAAACTTTTATTCATATCAGGCTAACGACAAAAGTGTAGCCTATCTGTCGTCTCTGCCTCCGGGAACTGCGCGTCACAAAAATGAACCGAAAGCCACTTTCCTCTGCTCAGTCACGATAAGAAATCGACTATGTCTAAAGCCTTTAAATGTCTAAATATTTAATAAATGTTATCTGATTAGGTGATCCGTATAAAACCGAGAGGTGCAGAGGACCTACTCAAACTAGCTATTATGTGAGCGCTTCCCAATGAGGAACGGACAAGGGTGAAAATCTCGCTATAATTAAATGTAGGCTAGTCTAGGCTAAATCGCCCTGAATTAAATTGTAAAAACAGAACAGATAATTTATTTGTTGAAATGATGCGATATTGTTTCATTTAAGTTCATAATTATTCTATAAATGTTATTTAGTTTAGCAGCAGCACGAAGCACTGTGGTTCGAGATTTATAGATAAAAAATAATAATAATTCACAAATCGCGCACCCTGGTTGTAAGGATCCAAAGATCCCCGTGGAATTTAACATTGAGTTGAACATTGTATTCATGACAACAAATTAACATGTTTGAACAAATGAACATGCGTTTGTATTTAGGTTTGCTTAGAAAAAGCTGGGCCAAACCGAGGTAGCGTTTTATTTCTTCAATTATTAAAATAATTTAATGTTTATTAATAAACTTGTATGACAGAAATATTAGCCTAGCCTACATGTAGCCTAAATAATTAAATTATTTCATTATCAACACTTTACTAGCCTAATGCTATGTCTAGAATTATGTGTGAATTGCGACTTCTCTTTGTTTTAAGTCGGTCTCAAACTCAGATCGCCTGTGGGGGGTTGGGGGTTCAGGAGGTGTTAGTTTAGTTTAGTTTATTACAAGGACAATGCATATTAACATGACAAGTCAAAATATGCCAGAGTTAGCCAAAAGGCTAGTTTTCATCTGCAGTCCTAGGCCAGATGTATAATAGGCAACCTAAAAATACAATGTCAATACAACAATTTAAGCAAAAACATAGATTATACAGAAATACAACAAACCCTACAAATTCTAAAATCAGCAGAGAGAAGAAGAGAAAAAAAGAAAGAGAGAAAAATCATTCAATGTTGACATATTTGCATACTAAAAAGCCAAATTTTAAAAGAAGAACGAAATCTATAATAACTATTTACTTCTCTAACTGACGTTGGGATGTCATTCCATTCTTTTGAGGCTTTAATGGAGAAAGCAGACTGACTAAAAGCAGTTTTCCTGAAATGAATCACACAGTCCCTTCTAAATGTACCTCTAGTGAGACGACTGTTTTCTGATCTTAAACTCAGAAACTCACTAAGAGGTGGTGGAGCCAGGCCATTGAGAATTTTATATGCTAAACAGCCATTTGAGAACTTAACAAAGTTTTCCCAACTCAACAAATTATATTTTGATAAAATCTTACAATGATGAAAATGACGTGGTTTCTTATCAAAAGTTTTTAGCGTTTGTTTATATATAGTCTGTATTGGGAGCAAGGCGGAGTGGTTGGCCTGAGACCAAGTAGTTAGACAATAATTCAAATGCGAAAATATCATAGAGTGCATAAACATTTTGGCCGCTTGGGTAGACATTGAATTCCTGATATATCGAAAATTAGATAAATTAAATTTTATTTTCTTAACAGTATTTGAAATATGAGAATTAAACTTAAGTTTGGAGTCAATGATAATGCCAAGATATTTAAATTCTGAGACAATTTGAATTTTTTCACCAGTAATAAAAATGTCCGGATCGACTGCAGAGTTGGTGGTTTTACTAAAAAACATACCAACTGTTTTGGAAAGATTTAACTGCAGGCTACAGTGGTTTAACCATTCACTAATTTTAACCATAGCATTCGTAAGTTTGGCAGCCACTTCTGCTTTTGTTGTTCCATGTATATATAAAACAGTGTCATCTGCATACATTTGAACTCTCACTTCTGGGCACGCACTTGGCAAGTCATTAATATACATGCAAAACAAAAGGGGGCCCAATATAGACCCTTGAGGCACTCCAGTGGACAACTGAAGAGGTTCAGAATAATAGCTGCCAATACGTACAGCTTGTGATCGTTGAAAAAGATAAGAGGCTACCCACTTTAGAGCATTATCTGAGAAATTAAAATGAGATAGTTTAGACAGTAGAATATTGTGATTAACAGTGTCAAAGGCTTTCCTAAGATCTAAAAAAATAGCTCCAACAACCTTGTTCCTATCAAGCAATGATTTAATATTTTCGATAAAAAAACAGTTTGCTGTCTCAGTGGAGTGATTCGTCCTAAATCCAAATTGTAATGGATGAAGGGAAAAGACTGAATTATTCAAGTGATTCCTAATCTGTTGAGACACCCATTTTTCTAAAACCTTAGAAATGACTGGCAAAATGCTGATAGGTCTATAATTGGAAATAATGTGTCTGTCTCCTGATTTAAATAAAGGGGAAACAATAGATAATTTCCAAGCATTTGGGAATTCCCCCACAGAAATAGATTGATTAATAATTTTTGTGATGGGGATAAGCAAGGACGAACCTAATTCTTTCAACATTGTATTATCCATACCAAAGACATCTTTCGCTTTAGAAGTATTAAGTGAACTGATTAAGGATTCAATATTTCTTTCCGAAGCGCTGGAAAACACAAGGCTGTGCTCTGACGACAAGATAGGGCACTTACTAATATCTACGTGTGAGAAACCCTGTGCAATAGATGCAACAGAGTCTATAAAATAGTTGTTAAAAGCTGTAGCAACCACAGTTGGATCAGAAATACTTTTCCCATCCAACACAAGTTCAACAGGTTTTCTGTCTTTATGTTCCTGCCCCAGCAATTTGTTTAATTGATCCCAAATCAATTTTGAATTGCCCCCTGCATTGTTTATAATGGTTAGAAAAAAGTCAGCCCTTGCTTTTCTTAACTGAGATGTAACTTTATTCCTCAACATTGTAAAACGGTGTTTATCAGTACTTAATTTTGAATTGTTAGCCCTTTTTTTTGCAAGATCCCGTTCTTTCATCATATTAAAAATGTCAGCATTAATCCATGGGAGACTATTCTTATAATTTCTGTTTCTAAATTTTTGGGAAAACTCCTTAATAAAATACTGCAGTCTACTTGTAAGCGCTGTACTTCCATCATGTACGTCTTTCCCAGCTAGCAAATCACTCCAGTTAAGCCTGTTTATTGTATCTATAAAATGATCCCGTACTTTGTTGGGTATTCTCAATACTTCCTTCTCCTTAACAGTTGAAACACAGAACCTTCTGCTAGTTAACTTTCTTGTCACCAGAACTAAATTATGATCCGATAATCCAGTGATCATATTAAAGGATTTAGTAATTCTTTCTGGTTTATTGCAAAAGATTAAGTCAATCTGTGTTTCAGTATTATGAGTTTTTCTTGTAGGACCCTTGACTACCTGTGTTAAATCAAATTTATCACATATTTGTTTAAGATTTTTCCTAGCTACTCTGTCTTCCCAATTAACATTAAAATCCCCCATTATTAAAACCTCTTTTTCAAAGTTGCATCTAAGAAGCATATTACGAAAATTTTCATAAAAATCAACTTTGGCAGAGGGAGGGCGATAAATTACAAACAAACTAAAAAACATTTGTGGCGATACTATAATTTTCAATCCAATACATTCCAAGTCCAAGTCACTATTTGACAAGTTAATTTCATCACATTGAATACTATTTTTAATATACACTAAAACACCACCACCTTTAGATCTCACTCTATCATTTCTATAAATTTGATATCCTGGTATGGTGATAGCTGCATTAGGTGAATTCTCATGAAGCCAGGTTTCGGACAGACATAAGAAATCCAAATTAGAGTCCAATAACAAATGGCGGATTTGTTCCATTTTAGACATGAGACTACGTACATTCAGATGACCGCCAAATAAGCCCTTTGGTTTTATACTGGGGTCCCATAAAATTTTAGAATTGTTCACAGTTCTGCAGACGTTAATGTTCTGTTCATATGCAGAGTGAGTCTGATGACCAGGCAAAGGCAAAATACTTTTAAAGATAAATCTCTCAATGTGTCCAAATGTAGGCCCTTAAATGATAAATATTGTAGTTTTATGTATTGTATTTAAAGGGGTTTCACACACACTTTCAGTTGAAGTGTTCAATCCATTTGTTTCAACTGGTTTTGTATAATTTTAACATGTTTGAGCAGTGTGTTTGTCAATAATCTGGCATTATCTCAATATGAACTGTCGACGAAACGACTGCGTTCTTGCCAACTAAACGAGTGCAAGTGAGCAGAAGATACAGAGCTTTTTATTCGCGATCCACCTCGTTTTATTGTACGGTGAATTCAACCAGGCATTCTGTTTCTTTGAAGCAAGACTCAATCATTTGTTACAGTTTTTTTTCGTGATTTATGGCACACAGCGAGTTGACATGTTATTTTTGTATGACACACAGCGACATAGAGTAGCCTAGGCTATTATCAGCTGTATGATGGGTCAAGAGAGACCCGGCGCGCGCAGTGCAGGGAGACCAAGGCCCTGTCCACACGGAGACGCGTTTAGCTGTATACGGACAAATTTTGTGTCGTATTGGCGTTTCGTCCAGACGGATCCGGCGTTTTGAGAGACTGAAACCGCTATTTTTTTAAACCGGGTCCCAAAGTGGATAAATCTGAAAACGACACGCTTGCGTTTTCGTGTGTAGGCCTACAGCCAATCCGTGTTTGTGAAACGATGATGTCATCACCCCACGTGTCGACTAGTCAGACACTAGTCACGTAACAGCAACAACACCTGCCGACTACATGCTTGTAGCCTATAGGCCTAATAATATAGGCCATTTAATAATATAATGCTGCAGAAGCTACTGAGCCTCTTTTATTACTTTATTATTTACTTATATGTATTTTTATTTTTATTTCTTTAATAATAATATTCGACGATCACTGGGAATTAGCTATTTGATTAGGCTGTTCAAAAAACGCACATGCTCGCCGGCACAACGGCGCTCGCTCAAATTTCACTCCGACATTACATTTCTCAGTAAGCCTGTTGTAGCCATTAAAATTTTTTATTTAGTTTCATATTTATGTTTAAATAATATGTATTTTTTTTATTTCATCTATGTTGATTTATGAAAGTGAACAGCATGAGTAATCATAAGATGCGCAATATAGCCTATCGGGGGACATCATTTTGACCACATTAAGTTTTGTTTTATATAAAGCTGGTTTGTATAAAGCCTTTCTTTAAAGTGAATTTCGTTTTGTATAAATTGTATCTTAATTTTAATCAAAGCTTCATCAACCAATTGCCAGGATTTAATAAATAAGAAGCAAATATAGCTGACAATATAATCATGACATGGACGCGCCGGCGCAATATAACTTGCATTGCTCGTGAACTAGAACTCGTCTCATAAATGAACCGAAACTCAGAAATATATAGCCTAGAATGCTTGAAATGTCTACTTTTAAACTATTAAAACGTCTCCTTGCTATATTTGACTCATTCATTACTTTTGCCGGTTCTTTGTGGCAAGCTTTATGTGTCCAATAACTAATTGAATATCGTGATTCGTGACTCATCCCTATTTTGTACCAGGCCATTTATGGTTGTTCATATTGTTTAATAAAGTTATTGGTAAAAAAGAAAAGAAGCTACTGTGCCTAATATTATTGTATTTATTTATTTATTATTGCAAATTTATGTTGTAATGTGCCATTGATAATTAAATAAAACGCTTGACTTCAATAAACAGTTACCTATCTAAGCATCAAGAATGGTAAAACATTTAACGCTGTCAGCCAAAGCTAGTGAAATTCGATCTCGCATCGCTTGAAGCTCCGTGATACTCGTGCTGTTGCGTTATCCACTGCGCTATCACCGGACCACTGTTATAATCACGACTTCTGCTCATGGAAACCCTCATTGATGTAGCCTAATATTTTTCTATTGCAATGTTTTGTGTTGAAATGTTTTCATTATTTATTAAATGTATTAGGCCTACATTTAATTTCAGTCTTGTGATTATATGAATTCGTTTAACTACATGTTTCACTTGAATTGATCTGCTAGTAGTAGGCTACCACATTGCAATCACTCTCAATGAGCCGCGGCGCGGCGGCAGATTACGCAATAGAGAAAATAAACTGACACTTTTCAAAGTCTGCGATTGTAGCGCCTCTTAGCGGTCAAAGGCAGCAAATACACACCCGCAATTTTACCGCCGCGGGAACGGCGGCGGTAAAAGTCTTATTCTGGTTGAGTACCATCTGTAGTAAAATTTACTAAACTTAAAATGAAAATAAAAACAAAACTGATATCATAAAAATACACTTGTAGGTTTGAAATTCTCTAGCACATTTATGTTCACCATCAACAAAATATATTAGCAAAATATATTTATAATTTAGTGTTAATGTATATTTTAGTCAGAATTATTGCGCTCCTATTCTTGCGCTCCGTCTGTTCGGCGGCGCTCGTTCACGGAAGTTTAGCCTGCTGAAGGCTCGTCCACTCATGACAACAAAATGGAAATATTTGCTTGACTTTCTAACATTTACAGATGGAGAATATGTCTGTGGAATGTAAGTTATGCACTGAGGAAATTATTGGAAGTCACTTCAGCTTAAAGATTATTAATAGAGGTATATTTGTTTCCACCAATCGCTGCACAAGTTAAGGTCACGTATGATGACGAAAGCACGTTAGT
>NW_027639421.1:0-14241 GCF_949152265.1 Phoxinus phoxinus | reverse complement strand
ATGCATGATAAACATCTAATGTTTGTAATTTAATATAATTGCTGTTTATTCACTCAAGAATTAAATAGTGAACAGAATATGTGGGTTTTCACTCACATTATGCTGAACAAGCTGAGCCCTGCTGTAAAAAGCAGAAGACTTTGAATCACTGAGGTCATCTGTAAATTCATCTTCAGAGCGGAACACCAGATTTATTTGTACTACAGCAAGAGTTGTTGTTGGTGATGGTGTAGTTGTTTCAGCAGTACTAACAGTTGTGCTCTCAGTTGTTGTGACTGGTGTAGTTGTTTCAGCTGTACTAACAGTTGTGCTCTCAGTTGTTGTGGCTGGTGTTGTTGTTTCAGCTGTACTAACAGTTGTGCTCTCAGTTGTTGTGGCTGGTGTTGTTGTTTCAGCTGTACTAACAGTTGTGCTCTCAGTTGTTGTGGATAGTGTAGTTGTTTCAGCTGTACTAACAGTTGTGCTCTCAGTTGTTGTGGCTGGTGTAGTTGTTTCAGCTGTACTAACAGTTGTGCTCTCAGTTGTTGTGGCTGGTGTAGTTGTTTCAGCTGTACTAACAGTTGTGCTCTCAGTTGTTGTGGCTGGTGTAGTTGTTTCAGCTCTACTAACAGTTGTGCTCTTAGTTGTTGTGGATAGTGTAGTTGTTTCAGCTGTACTAACAGTTGTGCTCTCAGTTGTTGTGGCTGGTGTAGTTGTTTCAGCTGTACTAACAGTTGTGCTCTCAGTTGTTGTGGCTGGTGTAGTTGTTTCAGCTGTACTAACAGTTGTGCTCTCAGTTGTTGTGGCTGGTGTAGTTGTTTCAGCTGTACTAACAGTTGTGCTCTCAGTTGTTGTGGCTGGTGTAGTTGTTTCAGCTCTACTAACAGTTGTGCTCTTAGTTGTTGTGGATAGTGTAGTTGTTTCAGCTGTACTAACAGTTGTGCTCTCAGTTGTTGTGGCTGGTGTAGTTGTTTCAGCTGTACTAACAGTTGTGCTCTCAGTTGTTGTGGCTGGTGTAGTTGTTTCAGCTGTACTAACAGTTGTGCTCTCAGTTGTTGTGGCTGGTGTAGTTGTTTCAGCTGTACTAACAGTTGTGCTCTCAGTTGTTGTGGCTGGTGTAGTTGTTTCAGCTGTACTAACAGTTGTGCTCTCAGTTGTTGTGGCTGGTGTAGTTGTTTCAGCTGTACTAACAGTTGTACTAACAGTTGTGCTCTCAGTTGTTGTGGCTGGTTTAGTTGTTTCAGCTGTACTAAAAGTTGTACTCTCAGTTGTTGTTGAAGGTGTAGTTGTTTTAGCTGTACTAACAGTTGTGCTCTCAGTTGTGCTCTCAGTTGTTGTTGCTGGTGTTGTTGTTTCAGCTGTACTAACAGTTGTGCTCTCAGTTGTTGTTGCTGGTATTGTTGTTTCAGCTGTACTAACAGTTGTGCTCTCAGTTGTTGTGGCTGGTGTAGTTGTTTCAGTTGTACTAACAGTTGTGCTCTCAGTTGTTGTGGCTGGTGTAGTTGTTTCAGCTGTACTAACAGTTGTGCTCTCAGTTGTTGTGGCTGGTGTAGTTGATTCAGCTGTACCAACAGTTGTGCTCTCAGTTGTTGTGGCTGGTGTAGTTCTTTCAGCTGTACTAACAGTTGTACTAACAGTTGTGCTCTCAGTTGTTGTGGCTGGTTTAGTTGTTTCAGCTGTACTAAAAGTTGTACTCTCAGTTGTTGTTGAAGGTGTAGTTGTTTTAGCTGTACTAACAGTTGTGCTCTCAGTTGTGCTCTCAGATGTTGTTGCTGGTGTTGTTGTTTCAGCTGTACTAACAGTTGTGCTCTCAGTTGTTGTTGCTGGTGTTGTTGTTTCAGCTGTACTAACAGTTGTGCTCTCAGTTGTTGTTGCTGGTATTGTTGTTTCAGCTGTACTAACAGTTGTGCTCTCAGTTGTTGTGGCTGGTGTAGTTGTTTCAGTTGTACTAACAGTTGTGCTCTCAGTTGTTGTGGCTGGTGTAGTTGTTTCAGCTGTACTAACAGTTGTGCTCTCAGTTGTTGTGGCTGGTGTAGTTGTTTCAGCTGTACCAACAGTTGTGCTCTCAGTTGTTGTGGCTGGTGTAGTTCTTTCAGCTGTACTAACAGTTGTACTGACAGTTGTGCTCTCAGTTGTTGTGGCTGGTTTAGTTGTTTCAGCTGTACTAAAAGTTGTACTCTCAGTTGTTGTTGAAGGTGTAGTTGTTTTAGCTGTACTAACAGTTGTGCTCTCAGTTGTGCTCTCAGATGTTGTTGCTGGTGTTGTTGTTTCAGCTGTACTAACAGTTGTGCTCTCAGTTGTTGTGGCTGGTGTAGTTGTTTCAGCTGTACTAACAGTTGTGCTCTCGGTTGTTGTGGCTGGTGTAGTTGTTTCAATTGTACTAAAAGTTGTGCTCTCAGTTGTCGTTACTGGTGTTGTTGTTTCAGCTGTACTAAGAGTTGTGCTCTCAGTTGTTGTTGTGGCTAGTATTGTTGTTTCAGCTGTACCAACAGTTGTGCTCTCAGTTGTTGTGGCTGGTGTTGTTGTTTCAGTTGTACTAAAAGTTGTGCTCTCAGTTGTTGTGGCTGGTGTAGTTGTTTCAGCTGTACTAACAGTTGTGCTCTCAGTTGTTGTGGCTGATGTAGTTGTTTCAGCTGTACTAACAGTTGTGCTCTCAGTTGTTGTGGCTGGAGTTGTTGTTTCAGCTGTACTAACAGTTGTGCTCTCAATTGTTGTGGCTGGTGTAGTTGTTTCAGTTGTACTGACAGTTGTGCTCTCAGTTGTTGTGGCTGGTGTTGTTTCAGCTGTACTAACAGTTGTGCTCTCAGTTGTTGTTGTTGTTGCTGGTGTTGTTGTTTCAGCTGTACTAACAGTTGTGCTCTCAGTTGTTGTGGCTGGTGTAGTTGTATCAGTTGTACTAACAGTTGTGCTCTCAGTTGTTGTGGCTGGTGTAGTTGTTTCAGTTGTACTAACAGTTGTGCTCTCAGTTGTTGTGGCTGGTGTTGTTGTTTCAGCTGTACTAACAGTTGTGCTCTCAGTTATTGTTGCTGGAGTAGTTGTTTCAGCTGTACTAAAAGTTGTGCTCTCAGTTGTTGTGGATGGTGTTGTTGTTTCAGCTGTACTAACAGTTGTGCTCTCAGTTGTGCTCTCAGTTGTTGTGGCTGGTGTAGTTGTTTCAGCTGTACTAACAGTTGTGCTCTCAGTTGTTGTGGCTGGTGTAGTTGTATCAGTTGTACTAACAGTTGTGCTCTCAGTTGTTGTGGCTGGTGTAGTTGTTTCAGTTGTACTAACAGTTGTGCTCTCAGTTGTTGTGGCTGGTGTTGTTGTTTCAGCTGTACTAACAGTTGTGCTCTCAGTTATTGTTGCTGGAGTAGTTGTTTCAGCTGTACTAACAGTTGTGCTCTCAGTTGTTGTGGCTGGTGTAGTTGTATCAGTTGTACTAACAGTTGTGCCCTCAGTTGTTGTGGCTGGTGTAGTTGTTTCAGTTGTACTAACAGTTGTGCTCTCAGTTGTTGTGGCTGGTGTAGTTGTATCAGTTGTACTAACAGTTGTGCTCTCAGTTGTTGTGGCTGGTGTAGTTGTTTCAGCTGTACTAACAGTTGTGCTCTCAGTTGTTGTGGCTGGTGTAGTTGTTTCAGCTGTACTAACAGTTGTGCTCTCAGTTGTTGTGGCTGGTGTAGTTGTTTCAGCTGTACTAACAGTTGTGCTCTCAGTTGTTGTGGCTGGTGTAGTTGTTTCAGCTGTACTAACAGTTGTGCTCTCAGTTGTTGTGGCTGGTGTAGTTGTTTCAGCTGTACCAACAGTTGTGCTCTCAGTTGTTGTGGCTGGTGTAGTTGTTTCAGCTGTACTAACAGTTGTACTAACAGTTGTGCTCTCAGTTGTTGTGGCTGGTTTAGTTGTTTCAGCTGTACTAAAAGTTGTACTCTCAGTTGTTGTTGAAGGTGTAGTTGTTTTAGCTGTACTAACAGTTGTGCTCTCAGTTGTGCTCTCAGTTGTTGTTGCTGGTGTTGTTGTTTCAGCTGTACTAACAGTTGTGCTCTCGGTTGTTGTTGCTGGTGTAGTTGTTTCAGTTGTACTAACAGTTGTGCTCTCAGTTGTTGTGGCTGGTGTTGTTTCAGTTGTACTAACAGTTGTGCTCTCAGTTGTTGTTGCTGGTGTAGTTGTTTCAGTTGTACTAACAGTTGTGCTCTCAGTTGTTGTTGCTGGTGTAGTTGTTTCAGTTGTACTAACAGTTGTGCTCTCAGTTGTTGTTGCTGGTGTAGTTGTTTCAGCTGTACTAACAGTTGTGCTCTCAGTTGTTGTTGCTGGAGTTGTTGTTTCAGTTGTACTAACAGTTGTGCTCTCAGTTGTTGTGGCTGGTGTTGTTTCAATTGTACTAACAGTTGTGCTCTCAGTTGTTGTTGCTGTTGTTGTTGTTTCAGTTGTACTAACAATTGTGCTCTCAGTTGTTGTGGCTGGTGTAGTTGTTTCAGCTGTACTAACAGTTGTGCTCTCAGTTGTTGTTGCTGGTGTTGTTGTTTCAGTTGTACTAACAGTTGTGCTCTCAGTTGTTGTGGCTGGTGTAGTTGTTTCAGCTGTGCTAACAGTTGTGCTCTCAGTTGTTGTTGCTGTTGTTGTTGTTTCAGTTGTACTAACAGTTGTGCTCTCAGTTGTTGTGGCTGGTGTAGTTGTTTCAGCTGTACTAACAGTTGTGCTCTCAGTTGTTGTTGCTGGTGTTGTTGTTTCAGTTGTACTAACAGTTGTGCTCTCAATTGTTGTGGCTGGTGTAGTTGTTTCAGCTGTACTAACAGTTGTGCTCTCAGTTGTTGTTGCTGGAGTTGTTGTTTCAGCTGTACTAACAGTTGTGCTCTCAGTTGTTGTGGCTGGTGTTGTTTCAGTTGTACTAACAGTTGTGCTCTCGGTTGTTGTTGCTGGTGTAGTTGTTTCAGTTGTACTAACAGTTGTGCTCTCAGTTGTTGTGGCTGGTGTTGTTTCAGTTGTACTAACAGTTGTGCTCTCAGTTGTTGTTGCTGGTGTAGTTGTTTCAGTTGTACTAACAGTTGTGCTCTCAGTTGTTGTGGCTGGTGTAGTTGTTTCAGCTGTACTAACAGTTGTGCTCTCAGTTGTTGTGGCTGGTGTTGTTTCAGTTGTACTAACAGTTGTGCTCTCGGTTGTTGTTGCTGGTGTAGTTGTTTCAGTTGTACTAACAGTTGTGCTCTCAGTTGTTGTTGCTGGTGTAGTTGTTTCAGTTGTACTAACAGTTGTGCTCTCAGTTGTTGTTGAAGGTGTAGTTGTTTCAGTTGTACTAACAATTGTGCTCTCAGTTGTTGTTGCTGGTGTAGTTGTTTCAGTTGTACTAACAGTTTTGCTCTCAGTTGTTGTGGCTGGTTGTGTTTCAGTTGTACTAACAGTTGTGCTCTCAGTTGTTGTTGCTGGTGTAGTTGTTTCAGCTGTACTAACAGTTGTGGTCTCAGTTGTTGTTGCTGGAGTTGTTGTTTCAGTTGTACTAACAGTTGTGCTCTCAGTTGTTATTGCTGGTGTTGTTGTTTCAGTTGTACTAACAATTGTGCTCTCAGTTGTTGTTGCTGGTGTAGTTGTTTCAGCTGTACTAACAGTTGTGCTCTCAGTTGTTGTTGCTGGAGTTGTTGTTTCAGTTGTACTAACAGTTGTGCTCTCAGTTGTTATTGCTGGTGTTGTTGTTTCAGTTGTATTAACAGTTGTGCTCTCAGTTGTTGTTGCTGGAGTTGTTGTTTCAGTTGTACTAACAGTTGTGCTCTCAGTTGTTGTGGCTGGTGTTGTTTCAGTTGTACTAACAGTTGTGCTCTCGGTTGTTGTTGCTGGTGTAGTTGTTTCAGTTGTACTAACAGTTGTGCTCTCAGTTGTTGTTGCTGGTGTAGTTGTTTCAGTTGTACTAACAGTTGTGCTCTCAGTTGTTGTTGAAGGTGTAGTTGTTTCAGTTGTACTAACAATTGTGCTCTCAGTTGTTGTTGCTGGTGTAGTTGTTTCAGTTGTACTAACAGTTGTGCTCTCAGTTGTTGTTGAAGGTGTAGTTGTTTCAGTTGTACTAACAGTTGTGCTCTCAGTTGTTGTGGCTGGTTGTGTTTCAGTTGTACTAACAGTTGTGCTCTCAGTTGTTGTTGAAGGTGTAGTTGTTTCAGTTGTACTAACAGTTGTGCTCTCGGTTGTTCTTGCTGGTGTAGTTGTTTCAGTTGTACTAACAGTTGAGCTCTCAGTTGTTGTGGCTGGTTGTGTTTCAGTTGTACTAACAGTTGTGCTCTCGATTGTTGTGGCTGGTGTAGTTGTTTCAGCTGTACTAACAGTTGTGCTCTCAGTTGTTGAGGCTGGTTGTGTTTCAGTTGTACTAACAGTTGTGCTCTCAGTTGTTGTGGCTGGCGTAGTTGTTTCAGCTGTACTAACAGTTGTGCTCTCAGTTGTTGTGGCTGGTTGTGTTTCAGTTGTACTAACAGTTGTGCTCTCAGTTGTTGTGGCTGGTTGTGTTTCAGTTGTACTAACAGTTGTGCTCTCAGTTGTTGTGGCTGGCGTAGTTGTTTCAGCTGTACTAACAGTTGTGCTCTCAGTTGTTGTGGCTGGTGTTGTTGTTTCAGTTCTACTAACAGTTGTGCTCTCAGTTGTTGTGGCTGGTGTAGTTGTTTCAGTTGTACTAACAGTTGTGCTCTCGGTTGTTGTGGCTGGTGTAGTTGTTTCAGTTGTACTAACAGTTGTGCTCTCAGTTTTTGTGGCTGGCGTAGTTGTTTCAGTTGTACTAACAGTTGTGCTCTCGGTTGTTGTGGCTGGTGTAGTTGTTTCAGTTGTACTAACAGTTGTGCTCTCAGTTGTTGTGGCTGGTGTAGTTGTTTCAGTTGTACTAACAGTTGTGCTCTCAGTTGTTGTGGCTGGTGTAGTTGTTTCAGCTGTACTAACAGTTGTGCTCTCGGTTGTTGTGGCTGGTGTAGTTGTTTCAGCTGTACTAACAGTTGTGCTCTCAGTTGTTGTGGCTGGTGTAGTTGTTTCAGTTGTACTAACAGTTGTGCTCTCAGTTGTTGTGGCTGGCGTAGTTGTTTCAGTTGTACTAACAGTTGTGCTCTCAGTTGTTGTGGCTGGTGTAGTTGTTTCAGCTGTACTAACAGTTGTGCTCTCAGTTGTTGTGGCTGGTGTTGTTGTTTCAGTTGTACTAACAGTTGTGCTCTCAGTTGTTGTGGCTGGTGTAGTTGTTTCAGTTGTACTAACAGTTGTGCTCTCAGTTGTTGTGGCTGGCGTAGTTGTTTCAGTTGTACTAACAGTTGTGCTCTCGGTTGTTGTGGCTGGTGTAGTTGTTTCAGTTGTACTAACAGTTGTGCTCTCAGTTGTTGTGGCTGGTGTAGTTGTTTCAGTTGTACTAACAGTTGTGCTCTCAGTTGTTGTGGCTGGTGTAGTTGTTTCAGCTGTACTAACAGTTGTGCTCTCGGTTGTTGTGGCTGGTGTAGTTGTTTCAGCTGTACTAACAGTTGTGCTCTCAGTTGTTGTGGCTGGTGTAGTTGTTTCAGTTGTACTAACAGTTGTGCTCTCAGTTGTTGTGGCTGGCGTAGTTGTTTCAGTTGTACTAACAGTTGTGCTCTCAGTTGTTGTGGCTGGTGTAGTTGTTTCAGCTGTACTAACAGTTGTGCTCTCAGTTGTTGTGGCTAGCGTAGTTGTTTCAGTTGTACTAACAGTTGTGCTCTCAGTTGTTGTGGCTGGTGTAGTTGTTTCAGCTGTACTAACAGTTGTGCTCTCGGTTGTTGTGGCTGGTGTAGTTGTTTCAATTGTACTAACAGTTGTGCTCTCAGTTGTTGTGGCTGGTGTAGTTGTTTCAGTTGTACTAACAGTTGTGCTCTCAGTTGTTGTGGCTGGTGTAGTTGTTTCAGTTGTACTAACAATTATGCTCTCAGTTGTTGTGGCTGGTGTAGTTGTTTCAGCTGTACTAACAGTTGTGGTGCTCTCAGTTGTTGTGGCTGGTGTAGTTGTTTCAGTTGTACTAACAGTTGTGGTGCTCTCAGTTGTTGTGGCTGGTGTAGTTGTTTCAATTGTACTAACAGTTGTGCTCTCAGTTGTTGTGGCTGGTGTAGTTGTTTCAATTGTACTAACAGTTGTGCTCTCAGTTGTTGTGGCTGGTGTAGTTGTTTCAGTTGTACTAACAGTTGTGCTCTCAGTTGTTGTGGCTGGTGTAGTTGTTTCAGTTGTACTAACAATTATGCTCTCAGTTGTTGTGGCTGGTGTAGTTGTTTCAGTTGTACTAACAATTATGCTCTCAGTTGTTGTTGAAGGTGTAGTTGTTTCAGCTGTACTAACAGTTGTGCTCTCAGTTGTTGTGGCTGGTGTAGTTGTTTCAATTGTACTAACAGTTGTGCTCTCAGTTGTTGTGGCTGGTGTAGTTGTTTCAGTTGTACTAACAATTATGCTCTTAGTTGTTGTGGCTGGTGTAGTTGTTTCAGTTGTACTAACAGTTGTGCTCTCAGTTGTTGTGGCTGGTGTTGTTCTTTCAATTGTACTAACAGTTGTGCTCTCAGTTGTTGTGGCTGGTGTAGTTGTTTCAGTTGTACTAACAATTATGCTCTCAGTTGTTGTTGAAGGTGTAGTTGTTTCAGCTGTACTAACAGTTGTGCTCTCAGTTGTTGTGGCTGGTGTAGTTGTTTCAATTGTACTAACAGTTGTGCTCTCAGTTGTTGTGGCTGGTTGCGTTTCAGTTGTACTAACAGTTGTGCTCTCAGTTGTTGTGGCTGGTGTAGTTGTTTCAATTGTACTAACAGTTGTGCTCTCAGTTGTTGTGGCTGGTTGCGTTTCAGTTGTACTAACAGTTGTGCTCTCAGTTGTTGTGGCTGGTGTAGTTATTTCAGTTGTACTAACAGTTGTGCTCTCAGTTGTTGAGACTGGTGTAGTTATTTCAGTTGTACTAACAGTTGAGCTCTCAGTTGTTGTGGCTGGTCTAGTTGTTTCAGTTGTACTAACAGTTGTGCTCTCAGTTGTTGTGGCTGGTGTTGTTGTTTCAGTTGTACTAACAGTTGTGCTCTCAGTTGTTGTGGCTGGTGTAGTTATTTCAGTTGTACTAACAGTTGTGCTCTCAGTTGTTGTGGCTGATGATGATTCTGTTGTTGTGGCTGGTGTTGTTGTTTCAGCTGTACTAACAGTTGTGCTCTCAGTTGTTGTGGCTGGTGTAGTTATTTCAGTTGTACTAACAGTTGTGCTCTCAGTTGTTGTGGCTGGTGTAGTTATTTCAGTTGTACTAACAGTTGTGCTCTCAGTTGTTGTGGCTGGTGTAGTTATTTCAGTTGTACTAACAGTTGTGCTCTCAGTTGTTGTGGCTGATGATGATTCTGTTGTTGTGGCTGGTGTTGTTGTTTCAGCTGGAAGGAGTGCAATAGAACTGTTTGTGACTTTTATTAATAAAATAGTTTCACCACTGAATTGCTATATTATAGTTCTCAACAATGAGGAGATAACATAGTTTTTAATTAATTAAGTAATTAAACTTACAACAGAGAGAGACTCTGAGCAGATGCAGGTATGCATCTCTCTCTTTCAAATAAATGTAATCTTACGCACAAATTTATCTCTGTGTCTGATTCAAAGCAGACTGAATGCTAGTTCAAAGGAGCTGTAACTGACGAAAATAACCGTAATTTGTACCCTTCTGGTAAATTTTTTTGCTGCAAACATCAATAACAGCTTTAAATTTTCAATCCTGGCAAATTACCATTGTATAAGCGGGATAATCCATTTAGGTGGTTCTTTGCCTCCACGTCGTGCACAGATAGCCATGGATTTATATGTATAAAGTAACACACACACACCACATTTATATATATTAGGGGTGTAGCGGTACACAAACATACCGGTTCGGTTCCTCGGTATTGAATTCACAGTTCGTTGCAGCAGGGGACAGAAAACTTCTTTCCCTCCCTTTTTTTAATCAAACTATTTTATTTATTTTTTACAAATGTGTATTTGTGTTTAAATAAAGTCTATTATAATTTAAAAAAATTAATGAGCTGAGGCCGCCACGCCCCCGGTGCTATTCACATGGTAATAGTTTAGGTGATCTATATGCTTCGCACACGCCCCCCAAATAATGCCATGAAAACACAACGTTTTTTCATCAGATTCACTGATAATTCATCGCGTTTTGAGGATGGCACGCTTCTCCGGTAAAGACGCCCTTCAGATGATTCTGGACAGCGAGGAAGAATTCACCTTTTCCTCAGAGAAAGAAGATTGCAACTCAAACGACGAACGGCTGCATTTTCAAGAGCGAATTGATCCCACCGATGATACAAGTTCGGAGTAAGTTTAGTGTTATATTATTCTTTTTCTGATTATATAGATTATATAGATTATATATACTATATTTTGCTTAGTTTTGGCTAGCTTTGTCATGATTCTGCCATCTAGTCCTTGTCTGTGCTTAAGTCTTGAGGCAGGATCATGACAGACCCATGTTTCATGTGCAAACACATGGCCTTTTGTTGGGCCATGCGCTTGTGTTGTCTCGTCATCTAGCCCCGCCCCCTTTGTTATCCTCGTTTTGTCATTATTGCTTTACCTGTGTCACCTGTTATGTTATGTTATGTTATCATTAGTCTCCCTATGTAATCCCCTTGTGTTTGCTGTCCTGTGTCTGTTTATTGTTAATCCTTGTCAAACCTTTGTCAGAGTCTGTGAGTATCTTGTCAAAAGCTGTTGTCCTGTTGCGCTATTGCCTGTATTAGTTGTTTGTTTTTTTGTAGTTATCTGTGTCTAGTTAGTCTTCATTGTTCTGTCTATGTTTTGCCCCCTCGTGGGTTTTGTTTTTTCTGTTATGAGGTTGATGTAGAGAACCCAAACGCAGACGATATGCAGACACTCAAAGTTTATTACGACACAAAACAGAAAACAAAACCCACGAGGGGGCAAAACATAGACAGAACAATGGAGACTAACTAGACTGTGACTGTGACAGATAACTACAAGAAATTAAACAACTAATACAGGCAACACAACAGCTCTTGACAAGATACTCACAGACTTTGACAAGGATTAATAATGAACCGACACAGGACAGCAAACACAAGGGGATTAAATAGGGAGACTAATGATAACATAACATAACAGGTGACACAGGTAAAGCAATAATGACAAAACGAGGATAACAAAGGGGGCGGGGCTAGATGACGAGACAACACAAGCACATGGCCCAACAAAAGGCCATGTGTTTGCACATGAAACATGGGTCTGTCATGATCCTGCCTCAAGACTTAAAGACAGACAAGGACTAGATGGCAGAATCATGACAACCTTTAGACATCTTACAGGAATAATTTGCCTTACAATATCCCTAACATTCGTGTATATGGTCAAGTGTAAACTGTTTCAATGTGATATTACTCTAAACATATTTGTATATTAAATATATTTCACTCCGTTTTGATTAGCTTATGACACTGATTATCATGCTAAAAATAAATTTTATTTCTGCTAGATTTAGACATAAGTGTCTCTCAGTGGCAACAAGGGCTGCCATAGACCTCCCAATAGCACGGGCGGTCTCCTTCGTAGTTCTGAGAGAAAGATCTGTGGCCCAACGAAGTTCTCGAATTTCGTCGGGACTCACTCCCTCACTCTTATCCAGATCCTCCAACAGGTCTGCCTGATAGGCTTGAAGCACTGCCATAGTGTGAAGACAGGCTCCAGCTTGACCTGCTGCCGTATAAGCTTTGCCCACTAAATTAGATGTTGTTTTCAAAGGTTTAAGGAGCCTTCAGGGACGATGCTGACCCAGGAGACAGATAGCTCGCAAGTGTCTGTTCTGCCGGGGGTATCGGCCCATAACCATAGTCCCTCAGTCCCTTTATATCTGAATATGTGTGTACCTGGGGACTGAAGAGACGTGAAGAATATGGTTTATTCCATAGTGGGGAAAAATGGAAGGGCCCGTGATGGAGGTGATAAATTAGAAGTTACAAAGCGCTCGTCTAACTTGCTTTTAGGACGAGCACCTTTTCTCTCTGCAGGCCAATCAATATGTAATTTATCAGCATGAGTTATCACCTCCACAAGCTCCTCATATGCAGGGGAAAGAGATGGCAAATCCTCTTCCCTATTTATGATTGTGTCACATTCACCAAAGCTCAATACATCTAACTCCTCTGAGCTAGAGCACTGAAGCATTGGGCTCTCTCCCCGGGCGGAAGAAGCCACAGGACGGGCTTCTGACACCAGCAAGAGAGCACTGGATCCCTCGATAAGGCAGAGCCCGACTCCAACCCCTCCGAGAGATCCTTTTGCGAACCCCAGGAATGCATTCTCCGTGCTGCCTCGGCAGCAGCGGGTCCACCCTGAGGTTCGCAAACCTGACCACTCTCATCGAACATGGACAAGCGGGACCGGAGCGGGAGACGCTCACAATGCTGACAGTCAGCCACCTCGAAGGCTGACATAGCATGCTCTACTCCCAAACAAACTACACAAAGTTCATGTGTATCTCCAACCGTAAGGAAACGAGGGCAAGGAGAAGCACACGACTTGAATAGTTGTTTCGCCATAATATAGATAATAGATGTGACAGACAACAATAAATATACAGACAGTTTTGACACAGAGCGCTTTGCTGAGGCACAAAAGCTAGCGCCGGTTGCACCGGATGTACTTTTATCCTTTCCTGGTCATGACCGTTACCTGCCCGTGACGCTCATTCCTTCCATTGGACTAGTTGACATACATGCTTCAGGCGTAATCACGCGGAGGCGTTCCCAAAGCATCATCGACGCATCACGAGTTCCGTTGAAAGGGAACTGTTTGTATCTGTATCTTTATGTTGTGTTTATTTGTCCTATTGTTATTTGTTTATTAGTTCTTATTTTAGACTGTTTACTTGATTACTTAATTACTTGAGAACTTTTTACTTATATTAGGCATTTGCTTATATCTGTGGTTTACTTGTAAGATTTTGGTCATATTTCCACCCTAAGTGATCATGTTATTGAAGCTAAATAGCACACCACTGGACTAGCCTTTTTTTTTTTAAGATACCAAAATAAACAAGATTTTTGCATTTTGTTTGTTCTATTGTCATTTATGACTATTGTGCATCTAACATAATACATAATATGGTACATGTGGTATCCCAATTATAAAAAAAAAAACATTGAACAGTTTTCGCTGCTCACTGCAGAGCGAATGGGTCGAGCTTACATCTTGCTAGCAAATTTCTAGAAATTACCACCAAAAAATTTGTTGATCGCAAAAATCACAAACAAATATGGTAACACTTTATTTTGATGGTCCCTTTTGAACATTCTGTTAACTATAAGTAACTGTGCAACTACATGTCAACTAACTCTCATTAGAGTATTAGTAGACTGTCTGCTTAATATCTCCAAACTCTTTATTGTGATGCTCCTCCAACAGACACTCTGATTATAATTAACTTTGCAACTACATGTCAACTTATTCTAACCCTAACCCTACCAGTCTACTAATGCTCTACTAACACTCTAATGATAGTTAGTAGACATGAAAGGGCAATGTTACTTATAGACAACAGAATGTGTTAAAGGGACCATCCAAATAAAGTGAAACCAAAAATATTGCGAAATCTGCATATACAAAATGCTTCTCTCTGGAGTTAATTTCTCCAGTGAACTAACCTGCAGTCGACACTAAATGCCTGAGGTAAATGTAATGCTACGTGAGATTATTCTCAAGCTGTTTTATTGATATCTTTCCGCAGTTGAAACACTGGTTGAGAGATGTAAAACATATTGATCATTGTCTCTTCTTCTTCTTCTGCGCTTTTTACTGCTAGCAAACAGCATTGCATTGCCGTGAACCCCCTTCTGGATTGGAGTGTGGATCGCATGTGACTGAATGTATTCGTCATGCGACTGAATGGACCGAACCGTGTACCGTTACAACCCTAATATGTCTGTGTGTGTGTGTGTGCACATAATTGTTTATTAATTTATGTATACACAGTAAGCAGGAGACATTTGCCTTTTAGGAGTTGTCAGACCTACCTTCACCGACTATGATAGATCCAGCAATAATGTTCAGGTCACTGAGACTTCCGTCATTCATTGCGGTTGCAATCTCACTAGTTGATGGTACAGTTGTAGAGTTGTTTGTAACGAAAGCTATTTCTGCATCAGTGATGATTGACCCAGGTCTGAAATACATTTTAAGAAATAATGAAATACACAATTAATTTTGAATATGACCACTACATTAATGGTTTGTTGCAGCTCTCTCTCTCTCTCTCTCTCTCTCTCTCTCTCTCTCTCTCTCTCTCTCTCTCTCTCTCTCTCTCTCTCTCTGTCT
>NW_027639422.1:0-128592 GCF_949152265.1 Phoxinus phoxinus | reverse complement strand
GGGGTGTAGTAATGATGGAATGAAAGATGATGGGCAGTGGTCTGAGGTTGGTAAAGATTTGTATACAGTTGAACAAATCAACTCTTTTCTTGACAAAACAAAAGGAAAACCTGGTGTTGAAATAGGGGATTACTTCCCTGATGTGGAAAAGTTTATTGCTTCTGTAATGTGTGCTAGAAAAAGGAGCAACTATGAAGAGCTTTCACAACAAAAGAGGTTTCGATTAAAGAAACATATAACAACTTTAAGATTAGGTAAGAAAGTAGGAAAAGCGAGGGGAAAAACTAAATAATTATGACAGTTAATCTCTCTTTTCTCTACTGCTTTCTTTTTCTCTCTCTCTTCCTTATGGAGACCTTACGGGTGGGATCCCTAAATGTAAATGGGATGAGGGATGGGAAGAAAAATTGGTTACTTTCAGAAACGATACGCCTGAAAGACCTAAGCGTTGTCTTTTTGCAGGAGACCCATAGTGACCAAAAAAATGAGGTTGACTGGGGTTTGTGGTGGGAGGGCGAGAAGGTTCTCAGTCATGGGACTAATCTTAGTGCTGGAGTGGCTGTGCTTTTTTCACCTGGCCTTAAAGCAAAAATTTTATTAAAAAATGAGGTAGAACCAGGGAGATTATTGCTTATTAGGGCTGAAATTAGAAATTTAGTTTTTGTGTTCATAAACATTTATGCTCCTAATTTAGGACCAGACAGGTTGCATTTTTTTGCCAAACTGGAGAAAATTTTAAGCCAACAACAGGATGGGGATTTAATCATTTTAGGAGGAGATTGGAACTGCACTTTAGATTTCACAAAAGACAGGAATGGAGAAGAACCTCACGCAAAGTCAGCTGCATTTTTGGCCAATGTAATAAAAAAACTAAATTTATCAGATGTATGGAGGGAACACAATCTATTAGCACAACAATACACATGGGTACATTTTAGTAATGGTAGGATTTCTGGGGCACGATTGGATAGGTTCTACACATCCTACAATATGAGAAATAGAGTTAAACATACAGCTATCACTCCTACATCTTTTTCTGATCACAAACTCATTACAATAGAGTGCTCATTGGTGGAAAGAGCTCAAAAGAGTTACTACTGGCATTTTAACATTAAACTTCTGGACGATAAGTACTTCTGTGAGAACTTTAGAGTTTTCTGGGAAACCTGTACAACTGAAAAATGTTTATATGAAAGTATAATTCAGTGGTGGGAAATCAGTAAGGTTCATATAAAAGGGTTCTGTCAGCAATATGCAAACCATTCATCTTTGGTTTTAAAAAAGACATTAGAGTTACTAGAAAAAGAGATCACTGACATTGAGAAGACCATGACTGATAATTATTCTGTGGATTTAAAAGAACTGTGGACAGAAAAGAAGAACCAGCTGAGCCATATTCTGAATGAAAAAGTTAAAGGAGCCCTTGTAAGGAGCCGTTTTTTAACCACAAGGGACATGGATGGTCCTACATCTTATTTTTTTAACTTGGAGAGAAAAGCTGGACAGGAAAAGCAGATGTACTGTTTAAAAGAAAACAATGGAAAAGAAACCTCTGATCCAGTCACAATGCGTAGAATCGCTGTGGATTTTTATTCTGATTTATTTACTGCTGAAACCTCAGATGAGCAGTGCACAAATGAACTGCTTCAGGACCTTCCTGTGTTATCTCCAGAGCACAAACACTTGTTAGAGACTGAGCTCACCTTTGAGGAGGTCACCGCTGCAGTCATGGGTCTCTCTTCAGGACGCGCACCTGGCTTGGACGGATTACCTGCAGAGTTTTATAAGAGCTTTTGGACTGTTTTAGGACACGACTACTTTGAGGTTTTGCAAAACTGCATTACAGAAGGAATCCTTCCTACAAGCTGTCGGCGGGCGGTTTTAACACTACTCCCAAAAAAGGGAGATTTAATGTTATTAAAGAACTGGAGGCCTGTAGCAATTTTATGCTCAGAATACAAAATCTTTTCTAAATGTCTGGCAAACAGGCTAAATACTGTATTGTATGAAATCATACACAAGGACCAGTCTTACTGTTTAAAGGATCGATCCATCACAGATAATTTACATTTGGTACGGGACATGCTTGATTTTGCTTTTAAAAACAATATTAATATTGGGTTTCTGTCATTAGATCAGGAGAAAGCTTTTGACAGGGTTGACCACACTTTTCTTTTTAATACGTTAAAGGCTTTTGGATTTGGGGAGGTTTTTATCTCTAAGATTAAACTGTTATACACTGGGGCTACGTGTATGGTTAAAATGGCTGGTGGCCTCAGTACTCCGGTGAAGATCCACAGAGGTATTCGGCAAGGGTGTCCTCTCTCGGGTCAGCTATACAGTATAGCTATTGAGCCACTGTTATGTAGGTTAAGAAGAAAGCTCATGGGCTTAAATGTTAGTACACTGGTTTTTAAAGAACCTACTAAACTCTCTGCATATGCAGATGACATTACAGTGTTAATTAGTGGTCAGAGTGAGGTTCAATCTTTAAAAGAAGCTCTAGCATGTTACGGGAAGGCATCTTCGGCTAAAGTTAATTGGGGTAAAAGTGAGGCTCTTTGGTGTGGTCTTGGTCTGAATAGTCCATCACTTCCTGGTGGATTACAGTGGGGGAGAACAGGCTTTAAATATCTCGGGGTGTTTTTAGGAGTAAACGAATTTAAAAGGAAAAACTGGGAGGGCCTAGTGGAGAAAGTGTGTGCTCGGTTGTCTCACTGGAAATGGTTGCTGCCTCGGCTGTCCTACAGGGGGAGGGTCCTGGTCTGCAATAATCTGGTGGCTTCATCGTTATGGCACAGGATGATGATTCTAGAGCCTCCAGAAGAGCTAGTAAAGGAAATCCAGAAAAACCTGGTGGACTTCTTCTGGTCGGGACAGCATTGGCTGAGGGCGCCAGTGCTGTATCTGCCTATTCAGGAAGGAGGACAGGGGCTGGTCGACATCAGTTCCAGAATCCGAGCCTTCAGACTCCAGGCGGCTCGGAGACTACTCTACGGGGAGCACGTGAGCTGGGCTGAGGTGGCCTGTGCCCTTCTGAGGAGAGCAGGCAACATGGGGTTAGACCGACACCTGTTTCTCATGGACATCGACAAGCTGGACTTAACAGGACTGACACCTTTCTATCGGTCAGTACTTAGAGCTTGGACACTTTTAAAAATATCTCGGGAGCCAAATGGTGCGCTGGACCTGTGGATGAGGAAAGAACCTCTGCTCCTAAACTCGGCACTGGCTTTGGACATTTTCAATTCAGTCTCCCTCAGAAAAGCTTTATGGACTGCAAACATTACTAAAGTTGGACTTTTGATTTCTGAGAATGGGTGGATATCTGCTGAAATTTTGGCTCAAAAGCTGGACATTAGATCAGTTCGAGTGGTGGAAAAGATGCTGACTCAAATACGTGAGTTTTTGCCCCAGGACTATAGACTGGTTTTAGAGTCGTCTGGTGGAGAGGAGGAAATCTCTACTTTCCCAGAACTGGCTTTTTCAGCAGACACTGGAGAATGGCAAGAGGCTGAGGGAGGCCTGCTTTCTTTTAAGACCCCCCAGTTGGAACTTTTTAGCAACACTGGGAAAAAAGCTTTATATGTACTGTGTGTGAAAGTGTCACATCTGCACTCGCTTGAGAGTGTGAGAGAGTCCAAGTGGCTGGAGGTTTTTGGGCCAGGCGCTTCCCCTAAAGGCTGCTGGAGGTCCCTGTACAAGACTCCTATAGAGAAAAGGTCTGGAGACCTTCAGTGGAGAATTGTGCATGGGATAATAGCCACAAACAGACACAGAGCACACCTTGACCCACAGGTAGGGGAGGGCTGTCTGTTCTGTGGGATGCAGGAAACAGTTTTTCATTTGTTTTTGGACTGTTTTAGGTTAAAGCCATTGTTTAACAAATTAGAAGAGTGGTGTCAGACCCTGGGGGAAGTTTTTATGCCTATGTTTTTTATTTATGGGCCTAAGTACTGCAGGAAAAAAAAAGAAGTTCATGTTTTATTAAACTTTCTATTTGGGCAAACAAAAATGGCAATTTGGTTGTCACGAAAGAGAAAATTGAATGATGGTGGATCAACTGATGTGGTTGCAGTGTTACAGGGGTTAATAAAATCCCGGATAAATATAGAGTTTAGCTATTACAAGTTGGTTAATGACTTGGATGGTTTCAGAGGTAAATGGGGCATAAAAAAATGTATTTGTGATGTTGACATTGATGGCTGTCTCCATATTTATGCATGAGTGAGTTTTGATCGTGAAAGGAAAAAAGGGGGAACCTTTTTTCTTTTCTTTTTTTTCTTTTTCTTGTTTTTTCTTTTTTGTCTTGAGACTCTGTGGTTGTTGTTGTTGTTTTTTTAAAAATCCATTGCTCTCTTTCAGTTTGGTTTTAAAAAAATATTTTTACAAAAAATGTTATCTTTAATATTTTTGTAAATAAAGTGATCTTAAAGTCAAAAAGTCTCTCTCTCTCTCTCTCTCTCTCTCTCTCTCTCTCCCTCTCTCTCTCTCTCCCTCTCTCTCTCTCTCTCTCTCTCTCTCTCTCCCTCTCTCCCTCTCTCCCTCTCTCTCTCTCTCTCTCTCTCTCTCTCTCTCTCTCTCTGCTAATGTAGGTTAAGCTGCTGTGGTATGACAGATGAAGGATGTTCTGCTCTGACTTCAGCTCTGAAATCAAACCCATCACACCTGAGAGAGCTGGACCTGAGCTGGAATACACTAGGAGACTCTGGAGTGAGAAACCTCAATGATCTACTGATGAACCCACAACTCAAGCTGGAGAAACTACAGTTAGTATCATTATACTGTACAGCAGTCACAGTGGCCCTCATTTATCAATCTTGCGTCGAAACGGGCGTATATGTTGGCGTAAGATTATGCTTACACTCCTCTCACCACCTGATTTTTGAAGCTGTGCGTACCTTTGAAATTCAGGTGTACGCAATACCTGCCTCTTGATAAATGCCGCGGCTGAAAACGATCGTCATTAGATTAACACGCCCCTATATATTCACGTCTCCGCCTCCCCCACGCCCTCATTTTACGCCATGGACACACGGAAGACGGCAAAGAGGAGAAACTTCTCCGGTGGAAATCCAGTTTAAATCGCTGGTTGGTTGAGCAAATTACCGTACCTATCACAATGCATTATTTTACAGCACGTGTTATGAAACTATTAGCGTTGAATTTCGCATGACGTCACATGTAATGGGGTGTACAATAGTGATGATGTGAATAATTGCATGACAATTTGTAATATTCTTCTTAATAGTATTATGATTTTGATTATTAATGACGCTTATTGTTATTTAGAAGAAGAATCTCTTTGTTATTATTATTATTATTTGTATTATTATTATTTAAAAGAAGAAGAATGTCATTTTAATTATTTTGTCAGTCTGAATTATTTTTTGGTCATTAAAAGCCTTTCATTACGGAACCCAGTCCGTGCGCACCTGCCGGGCTTAACTCACAAAAATAAACACTGAAGTTTATAATTTCTATGTTGTTGTTTTTTACAGTGGGTCATAATATATCACATCTTTATTTTGTCAGTGCGTTTTGTGGTGTTAGGAATTGTTTTTCTGCGCATTTCAGCACTAACACAAAATGTGCGTACATGTACACCTCCTCCTGAGCTGGCGTAGGATTTGAGCGTGCAGTACGCCAACGTCCATATTGATAATTCGCAAAGTCACCGTTGTTTTGGGTGTACGCACTTTTCATAAATGAGGGCCAGTGTGATTAAAGTTTGCTGTTTAGTTTATTTTAAGGCAACTGGACTCGAGTCTCATCATTTATAGCACTGCACTCTCTGGTGTTTCTCCATCTGAAGAAAGATTCAGAAATACTATTAACGGCTTGTTATGTGTATCAGTAGAAAGAGCTTTAAACTTTGAAGTATTTGAAACTTTGTGGCTATAAAATGATTTAATATGCTGAAATCTGACAAATCTTTGCTTTGAAACAATACAGAAGTGACAACAGACTAAAAACAGCGTAACAAATGACAGTAAATGATAGAGTTACAGTTATACTGGACTAATAGTACTTTTTCACAAAATCTTAATTTATTAAGCAAAATGTGTATGTAAGCAATAAGGTACGACCCATCAAACACATTTACGTTGTGGCAACATCTCTGGCACATTGCATTTCTGCTATGGCAACATCTCAGTCTACGTGCTCGCAACATTGTAACAAAACGTAGAATTGAAATGAAAATGTGAAATCAGTCCATTTAAATGTTAACTTGTCTATTGTTTGTATATTGATCCTATATATTAATCTACAGTGATAAATTCACTTATTTGTGGAGTGAGGACGGATCCAGACTTGGATTGTTACTAGTTTCCTCAAATGCTCCTGTCTTGGTTTGTTCATATCATTAAGTTTCCATTATGGCTGCAACAACTAATCGATAAAATCGATTATCATCAACAATGAAAACATGAATCAACAAATTTGATTATCGATTAGTCACGTCTATGCGCTGTGACCGGGAAACCACCAGCCAGTCACGTCGCTTCACAGAATACTGAATAACACATTTATATTGACATAACGCATATGGAAAATAGCGGAGGACACAGATGAGCTGCTGCGGGAAAGGTACAGGATCCAAGTTGTCCGAAACATGAGAATGCTTTATATTAATAAGCGCTCTGTTTATATAAAACAGAGTCTCAAAGTCTCAGTACACGTTTAAAATTCTACATGTAACACAATAAATTATATTTATGAAAGCAGTAACAGTAAAGTCATTATTGTTGGATTAGCCCATTAATGTAATACCGGTATAATTACTATGTTTAGAGGAGTGAATGTGTTCCTCATCATATCTCGTAAGTTAACATTTTGTGCTTTGCTTTGTTTATTATCATTTTTAATTTGTATTATTTTGAACACTTTTTTGCTAATAATGTTCTGCATCCTGCATAGATACATTCACTATATTTGTTGTCATAGGCTTTAGCTATATTACACATTGTTTGGAGGACAGCATTGGGGCAGGATTTGGAAAAGAAATAAAATAATGACTTAAAATGATTTATTAATAACAAAATTATGAATAATTGTTTTATTTATCTAATTAATTGAAAAAATAATCGACAGATCAATCGATAATCAAAATAGTTGAATGGCATTTATTAATGATGATTTTAACTCACACGTGAACTGAACATGGATCTGAGTCATTTTCTCTTTCTGTCTTCAGTCTGAGGGGATGCAGTATTACAGAGAATCAGAGTCTCATCCTGACTTCAGCTCTGCACTCAAACCCATCACACCTGAGAGAGCTGGACCTGAGTGAGAATACACTAGGAGACTCAGGAGTGAAGCACTTATGTGGCGTACTGAAGGATTCACACTGTAAACTGGAGAGATTGAAGTCAGTGACATTCACAGACAACAAAGAAAAATAGTTTTTAAATTTGAATGAAACAGAATACAGAGTTTGTTTTTCTCATCTCTCCTAATATAGGTTAAGCTGGTGTAATATGACAGTTGAAGATTGTTCTGCTCTGACTTCAGCTCTGAAATCAAACCCATCACACCTGAGAGAGCTGGACCTGAGTGAGAATACACTAGGAGACTCTGGAGTGAGAAACCTCCGTGATCTACTGATGAACCCACAACTCAAGCTGGAGAAACTACAGTTAGTATCATTATACTGTACAGCAGTCACAGTGTGATTAAAGTTTGCTGTTTAGTTTAGTTACACCGTTTATACCGTAGGATTGCATCTGGGGTCTCATTTATAAAACTGTGCGTAGGATCCTCACTAAAAGTGTACATGCGCCGAAAGCCAAAAATGGGGAACGGCAAAAGAATATTCCCTTATAAACCCGTGCGTACGCCAGAACCTGCGCACAATTCCCCATCGGTGACACCAAACTGCTCCGTCTCAAATGTGTGTACGCACGGCTCAGAGTTTGCCTGCAGGACCACAAATTTTCCTGTCAAGTTTGTTTTTATAAATCACTATTTATATGTCGGAAGTGGCGTACGCTTCTTTCAGGGCCAGTTTTGTGTTATAAATGAGGCCCCTGGCCTTCGCCATTGGTCAATATTAAAATAGGGTGTTGAACTAGTAAATAATTGCATATAAAGCTACAATATGTCATTTTTTCACCGCTAGGGGTCGCTAACCTCTTACAATAACACAGGCGTAGGTTGATGATGCATAAGCGGAATTATGGAACTTGCTGTCATGAATTATTTGTAATTACATGAATTATAAACCGCTGGCGGCGCCACCTAGCTGCGGAAAAATTTATATTGTTCAAACTACTGCTTTGATCAACACAAAATAAGTGTCATTTCAAAGCTTAGAGTCTAATATATATTTTCCATAATCTATGAATTTATGAAATATTTTTTGGTACTATGTACTGTAATATGTCAAAAACATCATACAGCTCAAATAGTCACGTGTCATGTCATTAGAAAGAGTAGAATATAACAAACATAATTGTGTTGGGCTTTGACCAAACTTGAGTGAGTTTTTGTACGTGAAGCCCCGCGAGACCCGTATGTAAATAATAAACAGATGCAGCATTTATGCCACTTTTTCTCTCATAACTTCATGAATTATGCTCCGATCATGGGAACCATAATCCGTCACACAGATCTACAGATATTCTCTCATGGAGTTATTATAACACATAAAACCCCACAGGTGTTGCTAAGTAAACTCAAATGTAGCTTTCTCGTGACATTTACGCTTGTAACTTCATGAAACATGCTCAGATCGTAGAAAATGGCTCATCATCACTCACAGTGGATGCTCCAGATTTATATGTGATCAACACTATGGATTATGTTAATTTTGGACTTGAGATATTCCTCACAGAGGAACAACTATTTTAATAATGCCTTCCAGATGTCCAGGGCTAAACAAAAAGGCTAGCTTGATTCCCAATGCTGTAACTTTTGATTACTTTATGCGATCACCACAGAACTTGATCCAGATGCAGATCACATGTAGAGGAATATATAGTTTGCTCATACCTTATTTCCTTCCTTTAGTTATTACATGTCAAATAAGAAAGATATTTAAAATTTCCCCTGAGCACTCTTTTTTTTGTCTTTTATCAGCAGTGTCTCAGCATGAGATGGTCCACATGTAATGAAAAATAATAATAAAAAATATATATATATATATTTATAACGTTTTCTATAAAATGATACCTACGTTTTAACTTTCCCTGATTTAGTTTTGGAGTTTTGAGTCTTTACTTTTGTGTCATTTAAAGCCTTCAGGACTTAAAGGGTTAATAAGATGTCCATCATTGATCTGAGTCATTAACATTCACATACAAGAAAGAAAATGTTTAAAATCACTTCAACAGTGTAAACCAAGACACTTTATATACTCAATATCTCATGAAGAGTCTGAGTTCACATTTTATTATCACATTATATGTAAAATTATTCATCTTAATGATCTGTTTGTAAGATAATCTCTCTTCCTCTGTTTGTGTCTTCTAGTCTACAGAACTGTGGCATTACAGATGTTTCTTCTTTAACTCAGTCTTTGACTGACTCAAAAGCACTGCAGTTTTTAAAAGAGCTTGATCTGAGAGATAATAAGATAGGAGACTCAAAGCAACGGCTCAGAGACGAGCTACGAGACTCAAACTGTGTCCTGAGGTGAGGAAACATCACTTTATGATATTAAAGAGATCTTCATTTACCTCTGATATGTGAACAAACCTTTCACACTTTCATTTAAGGAAATTATCATTACGCTTTATTGCAACACAGGGTTTGTGCGAGAATAAAATGTAAAGTTGATTAAAATGTTTAACACAAAGGAGGAAAGAGGACAAAAGCTCACTCTCACAGCTTTACACATCAACACCTGCTTTATTAACTGTGTCAGTCATAGTGGATCATGTCAGTGTGAAAGCAGACTCGGTCAGATTGTAGTGAAACGCTGCAGTCCTGCTAAACTCCTGCAGTTCAGCTTCAGCTCACAGCGTCCAGCTCACATGAGAAACGTCTCTGTCTCTGTGTGTTTTACTGGGACAAGCAACACTTTGCTTTACACTTACTTTACTCTCAGTTATTTACTAAGAGCCTATAAACAGGTTTAAACTAGAAACTACAAACGGCTTTAACTCGTGGAAATTGAACTGAAATGTTTTAACTGAAAGTAACGTGTGTATTTGCTGTCTGTGGTTTATTCCATACGCCGTACACTCATCAGTGTGTGTTTCTCTTTTACAGAGACTCAATAGGAGTCGCAGGTCCTTCTGCAGTCACACACACACACACACACACACACACACACACACACACATTCATGTTTTAAATCTATTATACTTAAAACTCAAATATTGTTTGATAATGGAAAGTCATTAAAGAAGTATTTTTCACTTTGTTCCTCTGAACACTGATTGTTTTCTCTTCTGGTTTCACTTTACAGAGTAGATGAAGATCGATCACCAAACGCCCCTAATAAATCATTACATCAGTTTAAATCTGTGAAACTGAGATGAGAGGATCAGTGACCATCAGGAGATCCACAGAAGAAACTCATTACTGTCTATGAGGAGAAATACATGTGTGATTAATGTGTAAATGTGGTTCATACAGGTGGAAGAGACTCAACAATTAAATAAAGCAGCATGTGTGATAGCATGCGTATCAGAAACATGTGATATTGAATGATAAATGTTGGTTTAGTATTCAGCAAATGTTGGTTTAGTTTTATTTAAAGGTGGAACAGAGGAATGAGTTCAGATGAGTGTCTGCAGAAATCTTCAGGATCTTCAGTTTAAGGCCTACAAATATATTAATGTCTGGATTAAACTTGTACATCATTATAAAAATATTTCTAATCAAAAATGTGATTGTCAAGTATAGCACATAAATGTATAATATGATATATAGTCTACAATGTGAAATTAGCTTGTTAAGAAAATGTATATTTTTTTTTACATCATCTCACATACATTTTATGCATAATATATTTGTTTGTTTGTTATTCTGTTTTATTTTATATTAAGTTAGATATGTGTGTGTATGTTGCTAATGCACAGATATTCAGTATATTCAGTGGTGGAAATGGGCAAAATTCACTGGGCGGACTCTATTTAAAAAATATATATATATCTTTTCATCCTGACTATCTCCTTTAAACTCTTCTCTATCTTTGTCGTTTTATTTTTATTTTTTTTACTTTCAATAAAAATAAGGTTGTCAAACTGTCAGTTTGTGAATGTCCTTGTATTTGAAGAACAAAATACATTTATTTACAAATATTTCATCAGAATGTTAGATATTTAAATTTGTCAACAAGTTGAATAAGAGGAAAAATCTGAAATGAAGCCGATACATCAGTCATACAGTGATATTGTGACTGTAAAGTGCCATTGTGACTGTAAAGTGCCATTGTGACTATAAGACTTTTACCTACAACCACTATATGGCTCCAGAGGATTACTCAATGTGTTTTATCTCTTTTATATTTAAGTTTAGACATTTCTAAAATCATTATTAT
Organism: Phoxinus phoxinus; assembly: GCF_949152265.1. Lineage (NCBI taxonomy): Eukaryota > Metazoa > Chordata > Actinopteri > Cypriniformes > Leuciscidae > Phoxinus > Phoxinus phoxinus. Next base: position 117,101 of record NW_027639422.1, on the reverse strand, counting down.
ATCAATACAATTTTGTTTTTGATGTAGCTGATTTATCTTTTTTAACAAATTATGTAAGAGAGAGCAGCTTCACCATTATTTTCTGTGTGTGATTTTGAGGAGGGGGGAGGGGGTCTGCGGTATTATTTAAATAAAATATTATGTACAAAGAGTGTAGCCTAAATTGATTACCTCACAACAAGGCTACAATTAGCCACAAAAACTTATTTTTTTATTTATTTATTCCCTTAAATGCCTATTACTCAATAACTAAAATAACACATTAGCTTGAAAACCCCTACAATTAATAAACAAACATTATAGACCGTTCTTATTTATCCGTACATTACCAGTAGATTGTATTTAATAGATTTCACGTTGTAACTGTTAAACACATTTGCAGTTGGTTTGTAAAAGGTATCATCATTACATGATTGGCCTGTATTACATTTACAGTTTTGACCAGCATGTGTCGCCATTTGTGTGTGTTTTGTGCATCTCACGCATGTATTTCTGGATTAGCCAACAGTGTGCGTTTCTGGATCTGTTACTGTTTTTTTTTCACTTGATACGTGTAACGGAAATTCGATTTCGAAATCCGAAAAGCTCTTTTCGAACAAAACAACCGGTTCATTTTAAGATGGCCATTTTTTTATTATTTTAGGCCGGATCATTTCAGCTACGTTAATACAGCTGACCCATACGAAAGTTTCTGTTATGACATCTGTTGAAGTAACGGTTTCTATTCAGATTTTTGAACAATATTACAGTTCATCATCCAAGATTAATTATTTACCTCAAGCTGCTGTTTTGAAGTTCTGTGAGTAGTAAGACGCCCATTGATAGAGAAGCATTTCCATTGGCTGCAGTCTGCAGGCACTGCCCAATAACAAAAAAGAATGCCATTGATAAATATCAATATCCCTCGAAGTTTTTATTATCATATATTGTGCTACGTTTATGTAGCTATTATATTGTAGATAAAATATAGTAATCGTAACAATATCCACACAAAAAAAAAATATATAGCCGATATAGTTTAACCATTTTTTTTCTTTCAACTGGAACGTCGTCTCTGATTGGTTGCCAACATTCTTCAAAATATCTTCTTTATGTTCCACAAACGAAAGGAAGAAAGAAAAATACAGGTTTAAAGCTACATGAGGGTGAATCAATGATGACAGAAAGTATATTTTTGTGCGAACTATTCTCTTAACCTGGCTTTTAACACTTTTATCTTAGCAACTTCAAAATATTGTGGAAACCAAATTAAATTCTACCATCAAAATTATATCATAAATTATATCTATAAGCATCGGAGTTTGCCTAATTAAATCTCTTAAACCTCTCTTTAACAAAATAAGAGTAAATAATTGTATTTGGACAGAATTGGCTGATTACAGTGATTTGGACAGACGGTCAGTGAGGTTTGTGATTCACTGAGGGTTTAAAAAATCATGTGACATACAGCATGAGATGGGGGGGGCATATTTTCGGCCTTTTTTCTCTTTAGGCCAAAAACCGAAAATGCCTTTTTCGTAAGATAATTTTCGGCGGACGAAAATTCGGTGCATCCAGCTTCCATGGTAGGCTATTTGAATTCAGCTTTGCTAATTGTACACAGCATCTTTGTTTTGTCAAACGCGCCATCAGGCAACTGTTTAAATGCAAACATTTCTACTAAAACTCCATCCTTGTCCTTGTCCATCATGACAGGGGGGGCTTGGTTCGGCACACGCACAATAACAGCCGCAACAGGAAGTCATAAAAACGAGGCAAAAAAAAAAAAGTCCATTGCGTTATTTTTTTTAAAACGTTAAACATCTCAAATGTTTATGAAGACCACTGTTTCATTGCCTGTGTTAGAAAACACCTTTCTGTTAAACAGCCTGTCGTAATCACTACTAAACGTAGTTTGAAACATTTTGATGCTCAAGCTTTCTTACGTGATTTGGCCCATGTAAACTGGTATAGAGTCAACCTGATTCCCTCTGTCAATGATGCATGGTTGTTGTTTAAAGATCTTTTTATTGCTGTGATCAACAAACATGCCCCAAACAAAAAGATACGCATAAAAAAACGTAACAGCCCATGGATTAATCGTGATCTAGCCATTCTGCTTCAGCAAAAAAATACAGCCTGGCGCAAAGCACTCAAGTCACATTCTGCTAAAGACAATCTTTTATTTCGTCAAATCAGGAACAAGGCCACACAAGCGGTGAGGGAGGCTAAAGCTGGCTTCTTTAAAGAGCAGTTCACACTCTGTGGTGCAAACCCAAAAGCATTTTGGAATACAGTAAAAAAAACTTGAAAACAAACCCCGGACCATACCATTGTCCATAAAAATAGATGACATTATTGTTACTAATAAAAATTCAATGGCTGAAGCTTTCAATCACCACTTCATAAATGCTGGCCTTGTTTCCAAGGCGTTAAACCATATTGCTATAGCCTCTGCAGCCTCTAATACCTGCAGCCTTGCAGCACATCCTCACAGTTTTTCCATCCGGCCTGTTTTAGTGGGGGAAGTCCTGAAGGAATTGACTGCTCTGGATCCCAATAAAGCATCTGGGTCAGATGATCTTGCCGCTTTCTTCATTAAAATTGCTGCCCCTGTCATTGCGGCTCCTCTAACAGCCATCATTAATCTCTCCCTTCATACAGCCGAGATTCCACCTGCTTGGAAAGAAGCTGTTGTGCTTCCTCTGTATAAGGGCGGTGATCAGGCTGACCTAAACAATTACAGGCCAATCTCCATCTTGCCGTGTGTGACTAAAATTTTGGAAAAACTTGTCAATAAACAACTAATCAGTCATCTCAATGTTAACGGTATCATCTCTGGGGCACAGTCTGGTTTCCGATTAGGGTATGGTTGTGTTACAGCTACCACTAAAGTGCTTAATGACATTACATCCGCGTTAGATACCAAACAACACTGCGCTGCTATATTCATTGACCTTGCAAAGGCTTTTGATTCCATGGATCACAACACACTTATCCACAGACTTAGCAGCATTGGTGTCACTGATCACTCACTGGTTTGGTTTTCAAATGATCTCTCTCACCGGGTTCAACGTGTCAAATTTGAAAACCTCTTCTCCCACTCCCTTCCGGTTACCAGGGGTGTCCCCCAAGGCTCCATCCTTGGGCCTACACTTTTCTCAATTTACATTAATAACATTCCCCAGGCAGTTGGTAATTCCTTCATTCACTTATATGCTGATGATACAATCCTTTATGCCACAGGTTCCTCTCCAGATGCTGTTCAGGCTATCCTGCAAGATAGCTTTTCCCAACTACAGCAGTCCTTTACACAACTCAAACTCACTCTTAATACCTCGAAAACAAAAATCATGTGGTTTTACCGTAAGGGTGCTACGCCACCTCCTGCCCTTAACATCACCGCCTGCAATGGGACTACTTTAGAACAAGTCACTGCATATAAGTACTTGGGCATCTGGTTGGAAACTTCACTTTCTTTCTCCATCCACATATCAAAGCTGCAATCTAAGGTCAAAGCCAAGCTTGGTTTCCTTTATAGAAACCACTCTTCTTTCACTACTTCGGCCAAACTTACTCTAATTCAAATGACCATTCTACCCATGCTAGACTATGGAGACACTATATATAGGGTTGCTTGCAAGTCCACTCTATCAAAACTTGACACTCTTTACCATTCTGCTATTAGGTTTGCTACAAATGCTCCTTTCAATACACACCACTGCGCACTATATTCTTCTGTTAACTGGCCCTCCCTTCACAATCGCCGAAAAATTCATTGGTTCACCTTCATTTACAAGACCCTTCTCGGCCGTTCACCTCCTTACTTAGGTCACCTGCTGCAGCCAAAGACTGTCACTTATAATACTCGATCCTCAATTCATTTTCAATTAAGCGTTCCCAAAACCAACTCTGCCTTTGGTCTAGCATCTTTTCAATCTGCTGCCGCTCGCGATTGGAACACGCTGCAAAATATTATTAAACTGGAGACATTCATTTCAATTGCATCATTCAAAACTATTATATCATCCTTGTTCACGGATATATGCAGCTGCTTCTCTACATAGTTATTATTTTTTTTTTTCATTTTTTTTTTTTTTTTCATCCATTATCACTTCTATGTACCTATACACTTAGCTGGTTATAAGTGTCTGTTGTCTACTGTGTTGTGTTTTAAACTGTATCTTGTAAGTATTTAATGTATTTATTTTAGCCCTCCTTCCCTTTCCCTAAGTGGTTATTCCACTTGTCAGGCCGCCATTGTAAATTAGAACTTGTTCTTAATGACTTGCCTGTAAAAATAAAGGTTTAATAAAATTAATCACAAATATTAACGCGTTAATTCCCCCAGCCCTAAAATATTTGAATGTTTTAGAATTGACTTTAGCAGAATTAATAGTATAATTATTTTATCAGTTCATCCCATGGACAGAAAGTATAATCAATTATCAATTCTAGGAAATAAATTATCTTCCTGGCCAAGAAAGAATAATAACCTTTTCCAACTAAAGTAAATAAAGTACTAGCAGGGTAATAGCATAGGTATAGCTCAAGATGTTAAAGTGACTTTGATAATTTTGTGAGTGTCAAACACAGAGACAGTAAAGCGTGGATATAATGGTTTAATAAACAAAACTACGGTAGGCTACAGACACAACTAAACTACAGATTGTATACAGAATCAAGAAAGTAAAGAAAAGTGAAGAAAGAGAGAGAGAAGAAAAGAGAATGGCAAGATTACAATTAGTTAACCACAACCTACAAGAAACATCAGAGACCCCATAGGCGATATCTTTTCCCTTCAAGGTTTAGTCACAGAACATCACTGGAACACAAGAATACATCCATACAGAGCAAACTGGAGCTAAAACAAACATCTACTTATGATTCTGTCACCGCTCCACCAGATCTACAGACTCCACCCAATCGTTCACTCTCCCCTGATTACTAATCACCACACCTGTACCTCGTCACCTGTTCACTATATACATTCACTTGCACCATTCTTCATTGTCTGATCTCGTTGCTCCATGGACACACAGATTCTACCTCGATCCTTACCTGCCATTCTCGTCATCCGATCCCGTTCCAAGAACGTTCTGCCATCTTCAGTGACTCTCATCTGTGTTTACCATCAGCCTCGTTCCGATCTCCATCTGTAAAGGACTATACTGTTATTCATCACCTAAGTTCCATTCATCTATCTTCATTGTGTTCAACTCACCATTTACATCTGCTGGTTTCTGTGCTTCTGTTCAAAATAAACTTCAGTATTATTTTACTCACCTGTCTGCTTCATCACTATCCGTGACAGAAGATCAGACCACATGCAGAATCCCACGGAACCCGCTGCGGATCCACCCCGCGATCCGTTTGCCGAGTTGGTTCACACAGTCAGATTATCACTTCAGCCACCCTCTCTGAATAATCCACCTTCCCTTCCCGCCGATGTTCACCACGCTGCTCATCCATCTCTTCTTCCGTCATCACCCATACCATCCGCTGCCTCTGCCAGTCCCATGGCCCGACCAGCGACATTCACCGGTGAGGCGGAGGACTGCAGCGGATTCATTCTACAATACAATTCATTGCTCTCTGTTCTTCGAGATGCAAGCTCATCAATTTCCCAGCAATTCTGCCTGAGTGGCTTTTGTGATGACCTTGCTGTCTGGCCGCACACTCCAGTGGGCGCAATCACTGTGGAATTCCAACGCCCAAGTAACTAAATCGCTCAACAACTTCATCGGTCATTTCAAAGAGGTGTTCGGTCAAGCCGCTTCGGAACTCCATCCACGATCAACTATTTAACCTGCGCCACGGTAAACAATCAGTCTGTTCCTATGCCTTGCAGTTTCGTACCTTGGTGGCACCTAGTGGGTGGAATGAGACCGCCCTACTCACTGCTTTTGCCATGGTCTTAACGCTGACATCCGTCAACTCATGGTTGTGTATGATGACTCGATGGGATTGGAGAGTTTCATACAGAAGACCATCTGCGTGTCTCAACGCCTAACCGCCTGCGTCAGCTCTTCCTCCGCCCACAACACCATCTGTCTTTCCTCCAGCACCAGAACCTATGCAAATCGACAGTTATCACCTGACCCAAGCGGAGCGTCAACGCAGAATCCAACATCGTTTTTGCCTGTACCGTTGTAACGAAGGTCATGTTATCAACATCTGTCCTGTAGGACCCCAACGCCCGGCGGTGAGTACAAATTCCTCCAAGAGTAGAAACCCTATCTCGTACCACAGTTTATGTTCTAACATCTGATATATGTGTCTCAGCACAAGCCCTCATTGACTCCGGTTCAGCGGGGAACTTCATCTCCACCCAGCTCCTTCAGAAATTAAATGCACCCAAGAAACGATGTTCCCAAAATCTTCGCATCCACACCATTCAAGGAAAGCCGCTGGGAAGGGGTTGCATTCGTCACTTCTCGACACTCCGCATTGGATGTTTGCACACGGAGGACATTACCTTCATGGTGCTGGAGGAATCAATGGCGGATCTCATCCTGGGACGCCCGTGGATGATTCAACACCAACCACACATCGACTGGAGATCCGGTGAGATACTTCGATGGAGTGCTGAATGTTTCCTATCCTGTCTACCTCCTGTTCAGAGAATTCCTAGCAACTCTTCGTCTTCATCTAACCGGAATCATCAGAACCTCGCCATCAACTCCACCTCCATGGAAAGTCCAGAAATCACTCACAAGGTTGAAATTCTGTCAGGATACCGGGCGTTCCAGGATGTCTTCAGTAAACAACTGGCTACCAAATTACCACCTCATCGGCCATGGGACTGTGCTATCGACCTGCTACCTATATACACCTTGTCCATCCCGGAGCAGAAGGCCATGGAGGAGTATGTCGAGGAAGCTCTTCAACAACAGTTTATTCGTCCATCCACGTCCCCTGCCGCTTCCAGCTTCTTCTTTGTCGCCAAGAATGATGGAGGCTTGAGGCCGTACATCGACTACCACCACTCACAGACTGTCAAGTTCAGCTATCCCCTTCCTCTGGTCCACGCTGCTCTGGAACAACTAAAAGGAGCCCGTATCTTCTTGATACGGGCCTGTATCAAGTTGGACCTGCGTAGCGCCTATCATCCGTATTCTTCGAGGCGATGAGTGGAAAACAGCCTTCTTCACACCCACAGGTCACTACGAGTACCGGGTTATGCCGTACGGCCTGCCCAACTCTCCAGCTGTGTTCCAGGGATACATGAACGAGGTATTCAGAGAATTCCTTAATCGGTTCGTGGTGGTTTAGATCGATGACATCCTCATATACTCCCGGAACCTCTCAGAACATCATCATCACGTTACGCACGTCCTAGAAAAACCATCAGCTCTGTCTCAAACTTGAAAAGTGCGAGTTCCACACTACCTCAGTCCATTTCCTTGGGTACCTCATAAATCAACACTGCATCCAGATGGACCAGAGGAAGGTGGACACCATCCGGAACTGGCCACAACCCACAACTGTAAAGGAACTTTAACGTTTCCTAGGATTTGCTAATCCGATCACTGTAATCTGGAGTATCTCAGAGAAGCAAAAAGACTGAATCCCCGTCAAGCCTGGTGGGAATTGTTCTTTACATGGTTCAACTTACCCGTAACCTACGGCCCTGGAATCAATAACTGCAAAGCCGATGCCCTTTCCCGTCTTCACCAAACCACTCCAGAGAAAACCCTTCCGGAACCCATCCTCCCTCCAGCCATGTTCGTCAGTCCCATCACTTGGGATATCGATGAACAGATCTCTCAAAAAAAACCATTCCACCTCCCCATCGTTTAGCCCTTCTGGACTCAGCCCACACATCTCCGGGCTCTGGACACCCGTTTGCGTGTCTCTGTTTAAGAGCCGATAGAAACTGAAACCAAATGGCTAGCTCAATAATAATTTTTGCACACAAAACCAAAGACGTTACACGTTCCGATCGAGCCTCCAACATGCTCCTGTTGCGTTGTTTTCACCCTCTAATGAGTCTGCACAAATAGCATAATATGCGTTTTCAAATAAAAACACTAAAACGCATTGCATGTCCTTTGCACAAATGTTCTATAGATCTGCGATCGACAGTCACGTCTTCCCATACGCTCATACACGTTCATGCACTATGACCCCAGAGTGTGTCGCATGTTGTGACGTCACAAGATGCGACATTTGACTCCCATTGCTACCTGATAGCTACTCTGATGCGATTTACTTTCGTTATTGTCTTTTTTATCATTGCTTCGTCATTTTATCATTTATTACTCTTTTACACATACATACAAACACACATTTACAAATGCAAGCGCATTCTCACACACACGCACGCGCAACGTCATGCCTGCACGACTAGAGAAGTACACGGACGCGGAGGTTTTGGCACACTAGCTGCTACTTGCGCCCGATGAATGAGTGTATCTTACAAACTAATTTATGTAAACAGTTCAAATCAATTGTGTGTAGTTTTAAAGTGTTTTATGCTAATTTTTTACATTGACAAGTTTGAGGTTGACATTTGCGATATTTCTGTATTTAATAAAATATGTAGAAAAAATAAACAATTTTAATAACATTTTTTGGTTTATTGCACTTTTCAGCTTTTTATCTAGTTACTATTGATTTATTACAAAGATAGCCTTCAAATTGGGGGTGTAAGGATTGTTTTGATGTATGGCATATGAAAATGCTCTAAAGAATGACAGCACAGCATGTAAAAATACTAAGATATAATCTGGCAGAATTGTTCTATGGCAGGTCATAAAGGGATAAGCTGAGTCCTCGATACATTGGACCGTTCACCGTCCAGAGGCAGATCAATGAAGTCAACTATAGGCTCAACTTACCGCCTCACTGTGGCTTCCTGCTCAGCTACTGTTCGGACGCTCTTGCTTACTGCTCTGTGCTTTGCTCTATCGCTTTTATATTTTTATATTTTATCTTCTTTTATTAACTAATTTTAACTTCAGCAAATCAGCACGGTGCTAAAACGCTTGGATTACTACAAAAAAGCTGAATTATTTTATTCGACCAGCCTCTCACTGAAAGCTTACATTCCGGGGAAGAGAAAACACAACTGCCTCATAAGGATAAGAGAAAATGCCTCTTCTGGAATCTACTTGCTGCAGTAACTGCCACAGACTTTTACAAAGGATTGCAGTTCTTGAAACAAAGTTATTTGCGAGACCACCAAACCAGACGGAACACACAACAGAGCTCCGTCATGGACGCCCTCAGCATACAGCAGGTGAGCCCCATGAATCTACTGCTATAGGCCATACTGAGTGTAGAGAAACAAGCTGATCGACTTGGCACAATCAGGGAGTGAGACCCAAAGGACCTCGAGACATCAGATTGTCATGAGTATCACATATTGCCGCAGTAGCATCCTCTACCCCAGATACGGCTCTGACAAGGATTGCAAACACTGGTCTCCTACCACCGCCTATTAGGGCTGGGCGATAAATCGATTTTATTGATTAACTCGAGTGTGTAGTGTACATCGATGTGTTTGAATGAAAATCGGTTTTCTCTATAATATCCGCCGACGCTCCCCTCTGGGCCCCCGTAGTTCCGAACGCGCTCAGCGCGTTTGCCAGAGAGCTACACAAACAACATGGCAAATGAACAAGACCGCGGCTGCACAAGCACACCCGCCAAAAACATTTACAAACTGAATCTGCAGTGCTGCCAACTCTCACGCATTCACCGTGAGACTCACGCAGTTGTCACTTTCCACTCGCTCTCAAGCCACACATCCATTTTCTCACGCAGAGAAAATCGCGAGGCAAAGAGGACACTGACACCGACAGAGAAGGTTTACGGTACTATTGATATAAAACAAATTCTCAGCTCTCAGATTCTGTCAATTTAATTACAAAATTCAATCAATAAACACCGTTTTGGCGCTTGTAAATGTGACGTGACAGATCGCAGACAGATCTCAGTTCAAGCGGCACGTGAACCGGTCATCTGTTGCTACTAACTTAGTTAACATAAATAAACACGAATGATCAATGGGTAATTTGAAAGATTTATTTATTTATTTATTTAAAAGGGACAATGCATATGAATGAACATAGCTTTTCAGCAATGTACATATGCCAAAGTTAGCCCCCAGGCTATTTTACATTTGTAGTCCCATGTGAGGTGATCAACAATACCTAGTAACAAAAAACTAAACATTTAATTTAAACATGATTTGACTTAATTTAAAAGACACTACAATTAACAACAACATATAAGAAATGCCGCAGTTAGCGGACAGGGCATCTAAAATGACATACTCATACATGACGAAACACACACATATACACATACATAGTAAAGTGCTACTCAAAGTGCATTAAGTGCATTATCAATTTCTTAAAGTACTATTTGATGCTGCAAAATGCTAGATCTAGTTTGGTGTGTACATACACTTATAAAGTAATACAATGAACCGTACTAAACTACCTAAATTACAACAATTATCATTAGTGGGCACATACTTGATTTGTTTTAAGCCATCGTTTAAGTTGGTTCTTAAAACTAGGGAAGGTCGGACTTTCTCTCACAGCAACCGGTAATTTGTTCCATATCTCTGTCCCCTTAATTGATAGTACATTTTGTCCGAAAGCTGTACGTCTGTGAGGCACCACACAATCACCTCTCGTGCAGGCCCTGGTTACACTTCTGCCTCCGCCCGTTGTTTTCACCTTAATGTAGTCACTTAGTGGGGGTGGGGCAAGACCATGTAGGATCTTATATATAGCACAGCCATATTTGAGCTTTAAGAAATTTGCAAAGCTTAGTAGGTTATATTTTTGTAATATTAAGCAGTGATGATAAGAGAGTGGTTTCCGGTCTAAAATTTTTAGAGCTTGTTTGAGAAGTGACTCCATTGTTTTAAGCGTTGTGGCGTTTGTGAGTGACCAGTTTGTAAAACCATATTCAAGATGAGAAAGGATCATAGAGTGAAGAAACATTAGCTACTTTATGTGACAGAGATGGTCTAATAAATCTAAAGTTAGCAAGATTAAATTTAACCGTTTTTGATAAACTTTTTATATGATTTTTAAAAGACAGTGTTGGATCTAATACAATGCCAAGGTATTTGAATTCGTATACAATCTCTAGTTCTTCTTGGTTTAAAAATATATTTGAGCGAGTCACTTCAATCTGCCGCTTAGAAAACATCATACAGTTTTTTTAGGGTTTAGTAGTAGACATGATTTAAAGAGCCACTCCTGTATACAGCTCAGTGTAGATGTAAGTGACTGAGAGGCTTCTTGAACAGTTTTTGCATGTGTAAAAATTACTGCGTCATCTGCATACATTAAAATATTGATGTTTTGGCATACTGTAGGCAGGTCGTTAATGTATAAAGAAAAAAGAATAGGTGCAAGTATGGAGCCTTGAGGAACCCCTACTGTACATTCTAAATAGGGAGATTTAATGTTGTCAATAGAGACACAATGTATTCTATTGGCTAAGTACGAGTTCATCCAGCTGATGGCTTGTTCGGAGAAATTGAAATGTGTTAATCTAGACAGGAGCATCTGATGATTGACAGAATCAAATGCCCTTTTCAGATCTAGAGAAACAGCACCAACAACAGGATGAGTGTCTAATAAATGTTTGACCCTTTCCATAAACACATTAACAGCTGTCTCAGTTGAATGATGAGTACGAAAACAAAATTGCATTGGATGCAAAGGGGAGCCGCATATATTTAGATGCTTTATTAATTGGTTTGCTATCCATTTCTCAATAACTTTTGATATAACTGGCAAGATACTGATTGGTCTATAATTATTTATATCTAATCTATTCCCTGATTTAAAAATTGGTGTAATTGTAGCCATCTTCCAGTCTGGTGGAACAACAGATTGTTTGATAGATAAATTAATCATATGTGTAATAGGGCATACTAAAGACTCCTTATGCAGTTTAAGGAAATATGTGTCCAATCCAAACTGATCCTTAGCTTTTGAGTTATTTAACTCGTCGATGATGGATGCCACATCTGGTTCCGTGATTTCTTCTATCATAAATATAGGCTGTGAGCAGTTTACAGGAGAAGAAACACATTCAGGTGTGATAAATAATTGAGATATTTCTTGGACAGATTTAAAAAAAAACGAGTTTAATTCAGACGCTAGAGTGAGTGGATCTTTCACCACTACATTATTAATTTTAAGTTCAGTTAATTTATCTTGTTTATTCTGTTTACCAGTTAGTTTATTAATGCTTTGCCATTTTTTTTTCCCATTCCCTTTTGCACTATCAATAATATTCATAAAAAATGTAGATTTGGCCTTCCGCATTATTTGTATAACTTTATTTCTTGCTGAAGTGAATTGTTGTCTATCTGAGGTAAGGCCAGTTTTAATCGCCCTTTTTAATAATTGATCTCTTCTCTTCATTTGCAGCCTACAATCATTATAAAGCCATGGTATGGCATTGTCATTTGTTCTTCTATGCCTCACCTTTTTTATAAATGATGCCATAACCGTTTTAACCTTGCTATGGAAAATTACACTATTGCCTATAACATCTTTGCTTGCGATTAGATAAGCCCAGTCCTGCCCATTCAGGGCTATTTCACAATTTTGATGTTGATTTTTAGGGATAATATTATAATACAGAGAATTATTTGAAACAATGGAATTACAAGATCGTGTTTTAGTTAATTTTCGTGAAAAAAAGATTCCATTATGATCAGACATACCAGTTAAAAGGTTATAGGTTTTAATAATTCTTTCAGGTTTGTTTGTAAAAATTAGGTCTATTGTTGTTTTGGAGCGATTAGTTATTCGGGTTGGCGTTTTGATTAATTGTTCCAAATTAAAATAATCAGTTATTTGTTTAAGGTTTTTCCGTTATTTCTTATTATCCCAGTTCATATTAAAATCACCTATTAAAATTAACTCTTTTTTTCAAATTAGTACGATTGATAAGGGTTTTGAGATCACTATAAAAATCTATTTTAGCTGAGGGTTTACGATACATGCATATGACTGTAAAAGTCATTTCTTTAGAGAGAATAATCTCAACTCCCACACGCTTAAGGTTAATGTCATCAGACCATACAATCTCATTGCATTTAAGGGTGTCTTTAATATATAATATAACCCCCCCTCCCTTCCCCTGACCCCTATCCTTTCTAAAAACATTGTAACCAGGTATTGTTATTGCTGCCTCAGGTGATGAAGAAGTTAACCACGTTTCTGTTAATCCTAGAAAGGAAATATTTGATTGAATTAAAAGATGCTCTAACTGTTCACGTTTGGGAATCAAAAAATCCCTATTTCTGCGTTGGTATCCGGGTGTTTCGAGTCGATGTACATGTCCAATTGCTGGGCAACATGTTGAAGGTGCAGACCCACAGGTGATGCCGCTGCCGCGCCGCCGACCTGGCGCATACGGTCCACACGAGCCAGGCCCAGACCCTCCCGCGGAGCCGACCGCACAAGCGGCACGACTCCACCACAGTGCCTCCGATCGGCATGAGCAGGTCCCGCAAACCTGGCGCACTGCGACGATGACCAAGCACGCCGCTTCAGCAACCGGGTAACGTTACGCTGCGCCGATGGTAGCCATGTTAGCTGCGATGGACGGCGAATTAGCTGTGGTGGTGGCCCGGTGAGCTGCGCCGATGGTAGCCAGGTGAGCTGCGGTGGTAGCCAGGTGAGCTGCGGTGGTAGCCAGATGAGTTGCAGCGATGGTATACAGGTTAGTGACGATGGTATCCAGGTTAACTGTGGGGGTAACGTTAGCCAGATGAGCTGCGGCGGTGGTCTACAAGTTAGCGGCGATGGTAGGCCGGAGAGCTACAGCGATGATAGGCCGGAGAGCTGTGTCGATGGTATCCAGGTTAGCTGCAGCGGTAGTATCCATGTTAGCTGCGGCGATAACCCAGTAAACTGCGCCGATGGTAGCCATGTTACAGATGGTACTCAACCAGAATGCCTATTACCGCCGCGACAGGCACCGCGGCAAAACTACCGCGGTAAAAATAATCCAGTCGCATTTCAAAGTCATTCGCGAAATGACCGCCAGGTGGCGCAGAGGGACATTGTGCAAAACAGCCGCTATTGCCGTATTTTGAAATGTAAGCGGGGTTAATGTCAATTAACAGATGAAATAGGCTACTATAGAACATTGTTTAGGACAGAAAAATAGAATCATAATTTAAAAATAGAGACGAGAACAATATAGCCTTTATTTCATATTGTAGCCTAGACGTCGGTGGGCGACATAAGCCTATTGCCCGTTGGGAGCAGCGTGATAAAATAATAATAATAACAAAAATAACGAACAAAAATAAATTAGGTGCAAAGAAGCTGATTATTTGTTTACTACTCTATTGAGGAATAAGACGAATGATGAGCGCTTCTCTGGAACAGATTGGATAAACCGGGCATTTCTAAATGAGTATATTCATGGCCGAGTGGTAGAACTTACGTATCGATCATTTGGATGATACGGGTTCGAATCCCGAACAAACATAGACTATTGTACATTTTATATTAGACTATTAGTGCATGTCATAGCCTATTATTAATGCAGACAATCAAACAAACAAAACGTTTTTTTATACAGGATTGCCTTTTTTTTGGTTCCTATAAAGAGTTTGTAAAACATGGTTTTAAGCAAGGTGTGATTTGCCAGGGGGACGGGGATTTCCTTCTGGTCTAAACATCCCTGCTTCTGCTGAATTATTTTAATCCCCCCTCCCTCCACAGTAATCAATTCTATAAATTACTTCACCAATAGACCATTTAAAATATATTAAATAAAGATATGCAACAGGCACGTTTAAACGACAAACAATAAAATCAGAACCAGTTTCAGTTTATGGTTCCAGTGGCCTTAATGCATGCACGGCTTTCAAAATGTCACAAAGCATTTTGAGATTATTTTGAATGAAATATTGAAGTTTATAATTAAGTATTTTGGCACACCACACCGAGTGGCGCTATCCATTGTTCTAAAGTCGGGTTTTATTCTTGTCACGACACACACAATGGAGAGACAGTAGATCCAAGTGCAGTAAGATGTATTTATTTGGGGTAATCCGTAAAGCGTAATCCGGTCCAGGCAAGGGTCAAATACCATATAAGCAATCCAACAAGAATAACAAAATACAGGAACAGGCAAAAAACTAACCAGGAAGTGTGAGGACATCTAACAAGGACTCCGTGACAAACACTGAAACTGACAGGGTATATATACACAAGTGCTAATTAAGGTGACAAGAAACAGCTGAACACAATGAACACTAAGTGACAGACAGGATCATGGGAAATGTAGTGAGAATGTGGATGACACCGTGGGGAAGAGGACATCTAGTGGACACCAGGAATACACAAACCAGACACTGTGACAATTCTGGCATGTTGAATTAGTGTTCGGCAGACGCGGCTGCGCGTTCATTTGGATTTATTTTTCTCATAACAGACAGCTAAAATAACTTAGGCCCTTTAGGCTACTCCGTAGTTTTTTAGTCATACAGATCAGAGTATTGTAGCCTACATCGTTCAAAACTGTAAACTTGTATTCATATTCAAACTTTTATTCAAAAGTGTATCTGTCGTCTCTGTCTCGGGAACTGCGCGTCACAAAAATGAACCGAAAGCCACTTGCCTCCGCTCAGTCACGATAAGAAATCGGCTATGTCTAAAGCCTTTAAATGTCTAAATATTTAATAAATGTTATCTGATTAGGTAATTCGTATGAAACCGAGAGGTGCAGAGGATCTAGCTGTGAGCGCTTCCCAATGATGAACGGACAAGGGTGAAAATCTCGCTATAATTAAATGTAGTCTAGGCTAAATCACCCTGAATTAAATTGTAAAAATAGATCAGATAATTTATTTGTCGAAATGTTGCGATATTGTTTCATTTAAGTTCATAATTATTATATAAATGTTATTTAGTTTAGCAGCAGCAAGCACTGTGGTTCGAGATTTATATATAAAAAAATAATAATAGCTAATTCACAAATCGCGCACCCTGGTTGTAATCCACAGATCCCCGTGGAATTTAACATTGAGTTGAACATTGTATTCATGACAACAAATGAACATGTGTTTGCATTTAGGTTTGCTTGGAAAAAGCTGGCCCAAACCGAGGTAGTGTTTTATTTCTTCAATTAGGCCTATTGAAATAATTAAATGTTTATTAATAAACTTTTATGACAGAAATATTAGCCTATTAGCCTACATGTAGCCTAAATAATTTAATTATTTCATTATCAACACTTTACTAGCCTAATGCTAATGTCTAGTGTGAATTCCGACTTCTCTTTGTTTTAAGTCGGTCTCAAAGTCAGATCGCCTGTGGGGGGTTGGGGGTTCAGGAGGTGTTAATGTTCTGTCTTTCATATGCAGAGAGCCTGATGACCAGGCAAAGGCAAAATACTTTTAAAGATAAATCTCTCGATGTGTCCAAATGTAGGCCCTTAAATTATAAATATTGTAGTTTATGTATTGTATTTAAAGAGGTTTCACACACACTTTCAGTTGAAGTGTTCAATCCATTTGTTTCAACTGGTTTTGTAGAATTTTAACACGTTTGAGTAGTGTGTGTGTCAACAATCTGGCATTATCTAAACATGAACTATCGACGAAACGCGTTCTTGCCAACTAAACGAATGCAAGTGAGCCGCAGATACAGAGCGCTTTTATTCGCGATCCACCTCGTTTTATTGTACGGTGAATTCAACCTGGCATTCTGTTTGAAGCAAGACTCAATCATTTGTTACAAAAATTTTTTTCGTGATTTGTATGGATGACACACAGCGACATCAGTAGCCTATTATCAGCTGTATAATGGGGTTTTACCCTGAAATTTTGTTTAATGTCGAGAGAGACCCGGCGCGCGCAGTGCAGGGAGACTAAATAAACTAAAATAAAAGAGATCCAGCGCGAGAGAGAAGCAAAGAAAATCTTAATTTATGTTGCTTTGAACTATTCGTTTTGTAGACTATAGCCTACTGTTTTAATTGTTTATTTAGATGCAATTTCTTTGGCAATACAGATTTAAAATGTCGCAAGAATAAGATTCTGTTTCTTACTTATTAAACTCTAACTCGATGCAACCCTGTTTTAAATAAATAAACTGCCCCCGACACTTTATTTAAACCTTGAAATGTCCAGGAAAAATGTAGTTTTTAAAAATTTCTTCCTTTGCTATAGCGGGAATCAATTGTCAGTCATCTCAATTTCGTGGATGATTCACAAAACAATAATTTAGCAGATTAAAGATAGCTTCATCATTTTCATTTTCTGACGCGATCGGCTGATAATCTGAGACATCCCTCGCTGCAGCCTGTAGCACGATGACGTAGTTGGATGGTCCAATACGTAGTGGATGGAGGTGTGTTTTGGTGACGCATGCGCAGTAACGATCTCTGGGTTATAATCGTACTGTCTATGGTTATAATTCGCCTGCGCTGGTAAAGGTGACATGTTTGCTCAATATTGTATTGAGATGATATTCTAATCTAACCTGTGTAGTAGTAGTAGTATAGTTTAATAGTAAGTAATTGTTGATGAATAAGTAATTACATAAATGGGATGCTAAGTTATCCGAGTTTCTCTCTACAAAATAGTTAATTTTACAACATTTCAATCACATGATTTTAAACATACATTTGATAGATTAATAGCATGTCCTCACTGCAAGTTTTTTTTTTTTAATGCGTGTATATAGAACATTTTAAAATAAAGCCTTTTTAATTTTCATTATCAACCCAGTATAAACCTGTCATAATTAAATGTTGCGGGGATATTGCGGGGTTGTTATTATTAGCCATTTTATTTTATTCAGGTCATATTTGCTGTTGAGTGGAAGCAAAAATGAGTCAATAATCTAATTGTCTCTGTAATTTTAAAGGTACAATACAATAAGGTCTGTAAACATCTTACAATACCAGTACACATCCAAGGGAAAATGCAAAAATAATAACAGCATCAAGAAAATAAATCTTGTCAGATGTCAAAAAAAAAAAGTGCTTAATGATATTTTGCCTGGTAAGAGTTTTTAATGGCTATTCGTTTTTCCAGTGATCTGTACATAAGGTTCTTGCTGTTCAGTGTCTGCAAGACATGTACGGAAGCTTGTTTTCGCCACGGAGTGAGAAATAAAAAAGGTAATTGCGATTTTTATCTCACTATTCTGACTTTTTATCTAAGAATTGCGTGATATAAAGTCGCAATTGTGTGTTATTAAGTCAGAATTGCGTAATATAAAGTCGCAATTGCGTGTTATTAAGTCATAATTATGAGATATAAACTCGCAATTGCGAGAAATAAAGCTTGAAATTCAGACTTTTTTTCTCAGAATTGCATGTTTATATCTCGCTATTCTGACTTTATAATACGCAATTGGGAGATAGTCAGGATGGCATGATATAAAGTCGCAATTGCGTGTAAGTCAGAATTGTGAGATGTGAGATATTAAACTAGCCTACTGAGGTAAAAAATAATAATATTTTTGAATAATATTTATTTGACTTTATAACCCGCAATTGCGAGTTTATACACAATTCTGAGAAAATATGTCAGAATTGGGAGATAAACTCGCAATTATGTGTTATAAATTCAGAATTGCGAGAAAAAAAGTCAGAATTCTGACTTAATAACACCCAATTCTGACTTTACAACACCCAATTCTGACTTTATAACACCCAATTCTGACTTTATATCTCGCAATTCTGACTTTATATCTCGCAATTCTGACTTTATATCTCGCAATTCTGACTTTATAACACGCAATTGAGACTTTATTTCACGCAATTCTGACTTTATATCTCACAATTCTGAGAAATAAAGTCAGTAGGCCTATGCTAAATGTAAACTCGTAATTGTGAGATAAAAAAGTCTCAATTATTTTTTTAAATGTTTTATTCTGTGGAGGAAAAGAGCTTGCATACTCAAGTGACCATTTATATATTCACTTTATTCTTCTTGGAAGATCAAAGCACGCGTGATTGTTTCCGTCACCAAAACACACCACCGCGCATGCGCGTAACAGAGTCCACTACGTATTGGACCATCCAGCTACGTCATCGTGCTACAGGCTGCAGCGAGGACCTCTTGGATAATCTTCCTTTATCAGTTTTGTCGTCTGTGCAGCGGCTCTAGCAAATGTATGTTGTAATGTGCCATTGATAATTAAACAAAATGCTTGACTTCAATAAACAGTTACCTATCTAAGCATCAAGAATGGTAAAACATTTAACGCTGTCAGCTAAGGCTATGAGATTCGATCTCGCATTGCTTGAAACTCCGTGAAGCTTGTGCTGTTGCGTTATCCACTGCGCTATCGTCGGTCCGCTGATAAGGCCTTGCTCTTGCAAAGCCTCATTGATGTAGCCTAATATTTTTCTATTGCAATGTTTTGTGTTGAAATGTTTTCATTATTTATTAAATGTATTAGGCCTACATTTAATTTCAGTCTTGTGATTATGAATTCATTTAACTACATGTTTAACTTGAATTGATCTGTTTTACCACATTTCAAACACTCTCAGATTACGCAATAGAGAGAATAAACTGACACTTTTCAAAGTCTGCGATTGTAGCGCCTCTTAGCGGTCAAAGGCAGCGGCGGTAAAAGTCTCATTCTGGTTGAGTACCATCTGTAGCTGCGATGGAAGGTGAATTAGCTCTGGTGGTGGCCAAGTGAGCTGTGCCGGTGGTAGCCAGGTGAGCTGCGGTGGTAGCCAGATGAATTGCGGCAATGGTATCCGGGTTTGTGGCGATGGTATCCAGGTTAACTGTGTGGGTAACCAGATGAGCTGCGGCGGTGGACTACAAGTTAGCGGCAATGGTAGGCCAGAGAGCTGCGGCGATGATAGGCCGGAGAGCTGTGACGGTAGTGTCCAGGTTAGCTGCGGCAATAACCCAGTAAACTGCGCCGATGGTGGCAAAAATTGCTGCGGAAGCTGCCTGGGTTGAGTTGATTGAGTGATAACAAAGCTGTTTACAATCATAGCCTGTGGACCAGGATTTGTTTCTACATCACCAGCTAGTAGCAAAATAGCTGTGAAGTATACAAATCCCATGGAAGGGCTGAGTGTGTTGGTCTTCTGGTGTTTTGTTAAAGGGGGCCTTGCACGGCCATTGTCCAAGAATCTTGAGAACAATAAATGTTGACTATATTTGGCTGAGTAGTAGACTTGATCACTATTTTCGCTTTTAGTACTACAAAGGCGTGACACACATAACAATAAATACACGCTTGTAACAGCGGTTAAATATACAGCAATTTGTGGAAGAGACAGAGATTTTTTTGATGGTTTTCGAGATGTTTGATACATCCACGCAGGACCCAACTGTCTGCGCGAATGTGTTCCGGCGGCTAAATATGATAACTATATTACATTTTTATTATATTTTTACCTATATCATTAAAATATTATAACGTTGTCATTATAAAAAACGCATTAAAATAAATTTGAGATGTTATTTTTAACCTTTAGGCTAATAATAATACCAGCTGACAGGGCTCTGTATGTTTGCAGTAGCTGCTAGGTGCCTTTTTTTGGGAGAGAAAAATATACACCCATTTTAATATACACCCATTTTATGTTATGTTAGGTTATGTTATGTTACATTTTCACTGTTTACAAAGTTGGCTGGCTGTTTACAAGCCTGCCATCTTGGCTTGTTGTTTCTGATTGCACTTTATATAATTAAATAAAGCTAAAACTTGTTTTGAATAATTTATTTGTCATCTGCAGATTGATTTTAAATAGAGGGAAAAAAATCGATTTAAATCGTAAATCGGATTTTTTATGAAAAAATCGGGGATTTTTTTTTTAGGCCATATCGCCCAGCCCTACCGCCTATACATCTTGAGAACAGATTTGAAGTATTAATGAATGTAAATGAGGAATCCCCAAACGTGATGAATGTGATCGAACACAGACTGAATAAGCCAGTAGCTAACACTGATGCTAACTGGCGCTCAAGGTCGAGCAGACAGCGGCACTCAGCTCAGAGCCTAGCCGAGCCCAGGACTCTGATAGTAGGTGACAACATAATCAGAAACATTAGTAGCAGGGATACAACTACATGCTGCCTTCCACAAGCAACAATTTCTGATGTAAACAGGGACCTTGAGAACATTCTGATGAAACATAAGACTGCAAATCGACTCATCATTCATGTGGGGGAAAATGATATTCATAAAGAGCAGTCAGAACTCCTCAAGAAGAATTTCAATGAACTTTTTGAAAAATCTTAAAAGACTGAAAGTTCAAAGATTTATCAGTGGACCACTCCCAGCAAGAGGAACAAACTTGTTTTCACGGCTGCTTGGGCTTAATACATGGCTCCAAAAAACCTGCAATATAAAAGGAGTGAACTTCATTGACAACTTCAATCTTTTCTGGAGTCAGAGGCAACTGTTCCAACAGGACGGACACCACCCAAACAAACTTGGTTCAAGAGTGCTAAAGGACAATATCTACTTCTCCCTCAATCATCCTTCTGCAGTGTGTGCCAATCCACTCAACCTGAATGGCACACACACACACACAGGGGCTGACGTTAACTTTTTTGACCACCAGCCACTGTGGCAGGTGGATTTAACCACAGTGACTTTTTACTAGCCAGTTTTTTTTTTTGCCTCATAAAGGTGAAAAACAGGAATTGCACAAACATTGTTCTTTAACTTGTAAGAATACACATTTAAGTGCTGTCAAGTTATTAACAAAATATACAATATAAGTAATAATAACTCTTAGAATATATATATTTTTAAATATTTGTATTCATTGATTTCCTGTGTCACAGATAGTCATACTGACTGCTGCTAATCTGAGTCCACAAAAAAGGAGCAGATGCACTCCTCTTCCTCCACCTCTGCTGCATCTTCCATGAGGTCTGGTCTCCTTGACCGTATGCTGCTGGCATGCCACATCTCAACTGCTGGGCTAGGGTTAAAGTCTTTGATTGTGGGGGAGGACAGATGGACAAAGAGCAGGTCAGACAGTGTCTCACACTTGAGACTGGACCGCCAATCAGACTTCACCATCTTCATTACATTAAACCCATGCTCACAGTCTGCTGTTGATGCAGGCATGCATAACACCAGATCCACAAGGTCCAGGAAGTCAGGACATGTCTCCCTCAGCATCCTGTTAACTTCAGTCCAGGTGACTTTCTCAAGTGTCGGTGGCTCCTTGTAGAGGCAGGACTTGATGATGGTCCATTGGTCTGCAATCAGATCGACATCAACTCCAGAAGAGATCAATATCGGCTTGAAGTGACTTGTGAGCCTTTCCACTTCTGAGTCACCAAAGTGTGAAATTATATAAAAAGATTATTTTAAAAGTTTGTTGTAGAAGTGTATGTTGTTTTGAGTTAAAAATTTGGACATTTTAAAGTTGTGTTCTTTAATAATAGAAAATCAAACTGCTCTCTGGCATTAGAACAAATTTGTACATCAAGTTATTGCAAGTTGCTTTGAGATGCTAACCTGCACTGTTTTCTGGATCAGGCCATTGTTGGAAGCTCACTATCTTTGTATCGCTCAGGATTCCAGACCCCACATCCCCAAATCTGTTGTCCATGCTGTCGGACAGCTTGTCCAGAAGTTTGTCTTTGTTAGCCATCATGTGGCTGGTGTCACTATGTCTCAGGTTAACACCCTGGTAGGTGTTGGAATCCAACACCTTCCTCAGCATCGCTCCAGGTCTGTAGTCAAAAATTAAGTTTTAGTTTACTTATTTCAAAAGGATTTGCACATCAAGACTTTACAGTCCTAATCATTACAATACAATCACAATGAGTGGTTCAGTGATACATGCTGTGTGTAAAAAGCATTTTGCCTTTTCATCAGAATAAATTCATTTAATACATGTGCGTCAAGACATTCATGACAAGAGGAAGGTCACATATTAGGAGGTAAAATTGGACTAGGTCTTTGGAATGGGAAAACCACTTTTTAAGCTGAAGCAAAGATTAATAACACTTATATCAAAGATTTAAGATTACACTAATAACTAAAAACAGTAATCAATCTATGTACCTATATTTGTATTTGAGGATCACAGCCTGGTCAGGCATCTGTGGACGTCAGCTACTGTTAAACATGACTGCTGCAATTTCACTGACAGGTTGCTAAGATGAGTCAACGTATCATGCAGGAAGCTGCTGAACTTAAGTGCATCTCCATCTGTCACCAATTTGTAGAACCCTCGTGCCTTGCTCTGTTGAGCAGCATTTACCCCTTCATCGTCTGGTGATTGCATCTTTAGAACACAAGAACAAGATTAAATATAGCTGCAAGCAGCAATCACCGGGGCCAAGCGCAAGCAAGACGACAAGACATGCCAAAGTGGCTGGAAGTGAGAGACCAACTGCAGCAAGGAGCAATTGAAGACATTTAAAGATGAATTTTGGCAAAATGGTTGAAAAATCACATACATTAACTAAAAATATGATTATCACTTTCGACCAATAGGTGGCGCAATTACGAAACTGATGTGATGTGGTCAGAGTGAAGTGACAATGACACATACAAAGTTTGGTGTCAATATGTCAAGGCATTGCAGATATAAAGCCTGAATAGTCATTTTGGCATCATGCCTCAACTTTGACACTGCGGTATACAAAAACGGTTTTGTCTATCGACACGAAATCCATAACTTTTACTCGGCACGGTCTGGAGATGACACGATCCGATTTTGGTGAAAATCGGACGTTCGGTCTAGGAGGAGTTCGAAAAAGTAGGTTTTAAAAGAAAATAAAGATGGCGGACAGGAAGTTTGGCTGACTATGGCAAAATTGGTATCTATGTTTTCAGCATAACCCAAGGAATCTATTGAGATCAGTGTCATTACTATAGGCAAATTTATTCAAAAGTTATTAGCATTTTTGGAAATTTCATTATAACTTTTGACCAAAAGGTGGCGCTGTCTCATAAATTTTTGAGTACCTTTAGGGCGTTGTACTGATGACCCATACTGAGTTTCGTAACAATACGTTCATGCGTTCATAAAATACAGTATTTTAGCACATAATTCAAAATGGCCGACAGCCAAAATGGCCGATATGGGAAAATTGGATATCAGTCAACTCAGCTCGACGCCCTGAATCTAACGAGACCACTTTTGTGATTTTTGGACAAACCGTTCAGAAGTTATAAGCAAAAACATAAATTATTCATATCTCCGGACCAGTAGGTGGCGCTGCGCCGAAACGCAGCATGTAGCCTCAGGTCATGCTTGTGATGACATGTACCAAATTTGGTCTGAATCTGATAAAGCGTTGTGGAGATACGGCCTTACGTCTGTTTTCGCAAGCGCTACGTAAAATTTATTTGCGTGGTATTCGAGAACGGTAATTCGAATCAACTTGAATTCCATAACTTTTGGTCGTCAAGGTCTGGAGATGATCTGGTTAATTTTTCGTGAAATTCGGAGCAACGGCCTAGGAGGAGTTCGAAAAAGTAGGTTTTTCGGAAAATTCAAAATGGCGGGAAAACTATTATGACGGAAAATGACGTCATATGGTGCAGTCGAATCGTCATGAGCTCAGGAATCAGAGGAAAAAAGAATTTTGTTTCTAGCCCTTGTGGTTCAAAAGTTATTAGCATAAACATGAGTGAAACTTTGGACAGCTGGTGGCGCTAGAGGGAATGAGTTGGAGACTCCAAATTTGCTATGGTGATAGTTCAGGCTGTCCTCTATCACTGTGCCAATTTGTATAAGTTTCCCGCAAACGGTTCTATAGGCTGCCATAGACGCCCAGTCGGAAGAAAAAAAAGAAATAAAAGAAGAAGAAATATAGCTGCAAGCAGCAATCACCGGGGCCAAGCGCAAGCAAGACGACAAGACATGCCAAAGTGGCTGGGAGTGTGAGACCCACTGCAGCAAGGAGCAATTAAAGACATTTGAAGATGAATTTTGGCAAAATGGTTGAAAAATCACATACAATAACTAAAAATATGATTATCACTTTCGACCAATAGGTGGCGCAGTTACGAAACTGATGTGATGTGGTCAGAGTGAAGTGACAATGACACATACAAAGTTTGGTGTCAATATGTCAAGGCATTGCAGATATAAAGCCTGAATAGTCATTTTGGCATCATGCCTCAACTTTGCCACTGCGGTATACGAAAACGGTTTTGTCTATCGACACGAAATCCATAACTTTTACTCGGCACAGTCTGGAGATGACACGATCCGATTTTGGTGAAAATCGGACGTTCGGTCTAGGAGGAGTTCGAAAAAGTAGGTTTTAAAAGAAAATAAAGATGGCGGACAGAACCTTTGATTGACTATGGCAAAATTGGTATCTATGTTTTCAGCATAACCCAAGGAATCTATTGAGATCAGTGTCATTACTATAGGCAAATTTATTCAAAAGTTATTAGCATTTTTGGAAATTTCATTATAACTTTTGACCAAAAGGTGGCGCTGTCTCATAAATTTTTGAGTACTTTTAGGGCGTTGTACTGATGACCCATACTGAGTTTCGTAACGATACGTTCATGCGTTCATAAAATACAGCATTTTAGCACATAATTCAAAATGGCCGACAGCCAAAATGGCCGATATGGGAAAATTGAATATCAGTCAACTCAGCACGACGCCCTGAATCTAACGAGACCACTTTTGTGATTGTTGGACAAACCGTTCAGAAGTTATAAGCAAAAACATAAATTATTCATATCTCCGGACCAGTAGGTGGCGCTGCGCCGAAACGCAGCAAGTAACCTCAGGTCATGCTTGTGACGACATGTACCAAATTTGGTCTGAATCCGATAAAGCGTTGTGGAGATACGGCCTTACGTCTGTTTTTGCAAGCGCTACGTAAAATTTATTTGCGCGGTATTCGAGAACGGTAATTCGAATCAACTTGAATTCCATAACTTTTGGTCGTCATAGTCTGGAGATGATCTGGTTCATTTTTCGTGAAATTCGGAGCAACGGCCTAGGAGGAGTTCGAAAAAGTAGGTTTTTCGGAAAATTCAAAATGGCGGGAAAACTATTATGACGGAAAATGACGTCATAGGGTGCAGTCGAATCGTCGTGAGCTCAGGAATCAGAGGAAAAAAGAATGTTGTTTCTAGCCCTTGTGGTTCAAAAGTTATTAGCATAAACATGAGTGAAACTTTGGACAGCTGGTGGCGCTAGAGGGAATGAGTTGGAGACTCCAAATTTGCTATGGTGATAGTTCAGGCTGTCCTCTATCACTGTGCCAATTTGTATAAGTTTCCCGCAAACGGTTCTATAGGCTGCCATAGACGCCCAGTCGGAAGAAAAAGAAAAAAAAGAAAAAGAAAAAGAAGAATAAGAACGGGAACAGATACAATAGGTGCCCGCACCTTCAGTGCTTGGCCCCTAAATATAGCTGCAAGCAGCAATCACCGGGGCCAAGCGCAAGCAAGACGACAAGACGTGCCATAGTGGCTGGGAGTGAGAGACCAACTGCAGCAAGGAGCAATTGAAGACATTTAAAGATGAATTTTGGCAAAATGGTTGAAAAATCACATACAATAACTAAAAATATGATTATCACTTTCGACCGATAGGTGGCGCAGTTACGAAACTGATGTGATGTGGTCAGAGTGAAGTGACAATGACACATACAAAGTTTGGTGTCAATATGTCAAGGCATTGCATAAAGCCTGAATAGTCATTTTGGCATCATGCCTCAACTTTCCCGCTGCAGTATACGAAAACGGTTTTGTCTATCGACACGAAATCCATAACTTTTACTCGGCACAGTCTGGAGATGACACGATCCGATTTTGGTGAAAATCGGACGTTCGGTCTAGGAAGAGTTCGAAAAAGTAGGTTTTAAAAGAAAATAAAGATGGCGGACAGGAACTTTGATTGACTATGGCAAAATTGGTATCTATGTTTTCAGCATAACCCAAGGAATCTATTGAGATCAGTGTCATTACTATAGGCAAATTTATTCAAAAGTTATTAGCATTTTTGGAAATTTCATTATAACTTTTGACCAAAAGGTGGCGCTGTCTCATAAATTTTTGAGTACTTTTAGGGCGTTGTACTGATGACCCATACTGAGTTTCGTAACGATACGTTCATGCGTTCATAAAATACAGCATTTTAGCACATAATTCAAAATGGCCGACAGCCAAAATGGCCGATATGGGAAAATTGGATATCAGTCAACTCAGCACGACGCCCTGAATCTAACGAGACCACTTTTGTGATTTTTGGACAAACCGTTCAGAAGTTATAAGCAAAAACATAAATTATTCATATCTCCGGACCAGTAGGTGGCGCTGCGCCGAAACGCAGCAAGTAACCTCAGGTCATGCTTGTGACGACATGTACCAAATTTGGTCTGAATCCGATAAAGCGTTGTGGAGATACGGCCTTACGTCTGTTTTTGCAAGCGCTACGTAAAATTTATTTGCGCGGTATTCGAGAACGGTAATTCGAATCAACTTGAAATCCATAACTTTTGGTCGTCATAGTCTGGAGATGATCTGGTTCATTTTTCGTGAAATTCGGAGCAACGGCCTAGGAGGAGTTCGAAAAAGTAGGTTTTTCGGAAAATTCAAAATGGCGGGAAAACTATTATGACGGAAAATGACGTCATAGGGTGCAGTCGAATCGTCGTGAGCTCAGGAATCAGAGGAAAAAAGAATGTTGTTTCTAGCCCTTGTGGTTCAAAAGTTATTAGCATAAACATGAGTGAAACTTTGGACAGCTGGTGGCGCTAGAGGGAATGAGTTGGAGACTCCAAATTTGCTATGGTGATAGTTCAGGCTGTCCTCTATCACTGTGCCAATTTGTATAAGTTTCCCGCAAACGGTTCTATAGGCTGCCATAGACGCCCAGTCGGAAGAAAAAGAAAAAAAAGAAAAAGAAAAAGAAGAATAAGAACGGGAACAGATACAATAGGTGCCCGCACCTTCAGTGCTTGGCCCCTAATAAGAACGGGAACAGATACAATAGGTGCCCGCACCTTCAGTGCTTGGCCCCTAAATATAGCTGCAAGCAGCAATCACCGGGGCCAAGCGCAAGCAAGACGACAAGACATGCCAAAGTGGCTGGAAGTGAGAGACCAACTGCAGCAAGGAGCAATTGAAGACATTTAAAGATGAATTTTGGCAAAATGGTTGAAAAATCACATACATTAACTAAAAATATGATTATCACTTTCGACCAATAGGTGGCGCAGTTACGAAACTGATGTGATGTGGTCAGAGTGAAGTGACAATGACACTTACAAAGTTTGGTGTCAATATGTCAAGGCATTGTAGATATAAAGCCTGAATAGTCATTTTGGCATCATGCCTCAACTTTGCCTCTGCGGTATACGAAAACGGTTTCGTCTATCGACACGAAATCCATAACTTTTACTCGGCACGGTCTGGAGATGACACGATCCGATTTTGGTGAAAATCGGACCTTCGGTCTAGGAGGAGTTCGAAAAAGTAGGTTTTAAAAGAAAATAAAGATGGCGGACAGGAAGTTTGGCTGACTATGGCAAAATTGGTATCTATGTTTTCAGCATAACCCAAGGAATCTATTGAGATCAGTGTCATTACTATAGGCAAATTTATTCAAAAGTTATTAGCATTTTTGGAAATTTCATTATAACTTTTGACCAAAAGGTGGCGGTGTCTCATAAATTTTTGAGTACCTTTAGGGCGTTGTACTGATGACCCATACTGAGTTTCGTAACGATACGTTCATGCGTTCATAAAATACAGCATTTTAGCACATAATTCAAAATGGCCGACAGCCAAAATGGCCGATATGGGAAAATTGGATATCAGTCAACTCAGCACGACGCCCTGAATCTAACGAGACCACTTTTGTGATTTTTGGACAAACCGTTCAGAAGTTATAAGCAAAAACATAAATTCTTCATATCTCTGGACCAGTAGGTGGCGCTGTGCCGAAGCGCAGCATGTAGCCTCAAGTCATGCTTGTGATGACATGTACCAAATTTGGTCTGAATCCGATAAAGCGTTGTGGAGATACGGCCTTACGTCTGTTTTCGCAAGCGCTACGTAAAATTTATTTGTGCGGTATTCGAGAACGGTAATTCGAATCAACTTGAATTCCATAACTTTTGGTCGTCAAGGTCTGGAGATGATCTGGTTCATTTTTCGTGAAATTCGGAGCAACGGCCTAGGAGGAGTTCGAAAAAGTAGGTTTTTCGGAAAATTCAAAATGGCGGGAAAACTATTATGACGGAAAATGACGTCATAGGGTGCAGTCGAATCGTCATGAGCTCAGGAATCAGAGGAAAAAAGAATTTTGTTTCTAGCCCTTGTGGTTCAAAAGTTATTAGCATAAACATGAGTGAAACTTTGGACAGCTGGTGGCGCTAGAGGGAATGAGTTGGAGACTCCAAATTTGCTATGGTGATAGTTCAGGCTGTCCTCTATCACTGTGCCAATTTGTATAAGTTTCCCGCAAACGGTTCTATAGGCTGCCATAGACGCCCAGTCGGAAGAAAAAAAAGAAAAAAAAGAAAAAGAAGAAGAAATATAGCTGCAAGCAGCAATCACCGGGGCCAAGCGCAAGCAAGACGACAAGACATGCCAAAGTGGCTGGGAGTGTGAGACCCACTGCAGCAAGGAGCAATTAAAGACATTTGAAGATGAATTTTGGCAAAATGGTTGAAAAATCACATACAATAACTAAAAATATGATTATCACTTTCGACCAATAGGTGGCGCAGTTACGAAACTGATGTGATGTGGTCAGAGTGAAGTGACAATGACACATACAAAGTTTGGTGTCAATATGTCAAGGCATTGCAGATATAAAGCCTGAATAGTCATTTTGGCATCATGCCTCAACTTTGCCACTGCGGTATACGAAAACGGTTTTGTCTATCGACACGAAATCCATAACTTTTACTCGGCACAGTCTGGAGATGACACGATCCGATTTTGGTGAAAATCGGACGTTCGGTCTAGGAGGAGTTCGAAAAAGTAGGTTTTAAAAGAAAATAAAGATGGCGGACAGGAACTTTGATTGACTATGGCAAAATTGGTATCTATGTTTTCAGCATAACCCAAGGAATCTATTGAGATCAGTGTCATTACTATAGGCAAATTTATTCAAAAGTTATTAGCATTTTTGGAAATTTCATTATAACTTTTGACCAAAAGGTGGCGCTGTCTCATAAATTTTTGAGTACTTTTAGGGCGTTGTACTGATGACCCATACTGAGTTTCGTAACGATACGTTCATGCGTTCATAAAATACAGCATTTTAGCACATAATTCAAAATGGCCGACAGCCAAAATGGCCGATATGGGAAAATTGGATATCAGTCGACTCAGCACGATGCCCTGAATCTAACGAGACCACTTTTGTGATTTTTGGACAAACCGTTCAGAAGTTATAAGCAAAAATATAAATTCTTCATATCTCCGGACCAGTAGGTGGCGCTGCGCCGAAACGCAGCATGTAGCCTCAGGTCATGCTTGTGATGACATGTACCAAATTTGGTCTGAATCCGATAAAGCGTTGTGGAGATACGGCCTTACGTCTGTTTTTGCAAGCGCTACGTAAAATTTATTTGCGCGGTATTCGAGAACGGTAATTCGAATCAACTTGAATTCCATAACTTTTTGTCGTCATGGTCTGGAGTTGATCTGGTTCAATTTTCGTGAAATTCGGAGCAACGGCCTAGGAGGAGTTCGAAAAAGTAGGTTTTTTGGAAAATTCAAAATGGCGGGAAAACTATTATGACGGAAAATGACGTCATAGGGTGCAATCGAATCGTCGTGAGCTCAGGAATCAGAGGAAAAAAGAATTTTGATTCTAGCCCTTACGGTTCAAAAGTTATCAGCATAGACATGAGTGAAACTTTGGACTGTTGGTGGCGCTAGAGGGAATGAGTTGGAGACACCAAAATTGGTGTATTTAATGTTGGGACTGTCCTCTATCAGAATGTCAAATAAAATCAACTTTCCCGCAAGCGGTTCATAGGGCTGCCATAGACTTCAATGGCGGAAGAAACGGAAGAATAATAATAATAAGAACGCCAACAAAAACAATAGGTGCCTCCGCACTTTCAGTGCTTGGCCCCTAACAAGACGACAAGACATGCCAAAGTGGCTGGGAGTGTGAGACCAACTGCAGCAAGGATCAATTGAAGACATTTAAAGATGAATTTTGGCAAAATGGTTGAAAAATCACATACAATAACTAAAAATATGATTATCACCTTCGACCAATAGGTGGCGCAGTTACGAAACTGATGTGATGTGGTCAGAGTGAAGTGACAATGACACATACAAAGTTTGGTGTCAATATGTCGAGGCATTGCATATATAAAGCCTGAATAGTCATTTTGGCATCATGCCTCAATTTTGCCACTGCGGTATACAAAAACGGTTTCGTCTATCGACACGAAATCCATAACTTTTACTCGGCACCGTCTGGAGATGACACGATCCGATTTTGGTGAAAATCGGACGTTCGGTCTAGGAGGAGTTCGAAAAAGTAGGTTTTAAAAGAAAATAAAGATGGCGGACAGGAAGTTTGACTGACTACACCAAAATTGGTATCTATGTTTTCAGCATAACCCAAGGAATCTATTGAGATCAGTGTCATTACTATAGGCAAATTTATTCAAAAGTTATTAGCATTTTTGGAAATTTCATTATAACTTTTGACCAAAAGGTGGCGCTGTCTCATAATCTTTTGAGTACCTTTAGGGCGTTGTTCTGATGACCCATACTGAGTTTCGTAACGATACATTCATGCATTCATAAAATACAGCATTTTAGCACATAATTCAAAATGGCCGACAGCCAAAATGGCCGATATGGACAAATTGGATATCAGTCAACTCAAAATGACGCCCTGAATCTATCGAGACCACTTTTATGATTTTTGGACAAACCGTTCAGAAGTTATAAGCAAAAATAGCCTTTTTTCATATCTCCGGACCAGTAGGTGGCGCTGCGCCGAAACGGAGCATGTAGCCTCAGGTAACGCTTGTGATGACATGTAGGAAGTTTGGTTTGAATACGATTAAGCGTTGCGGAGATACAGCCTTACGTCTGTTTTCGCAAGCGCTACGTAAAATTTGTTTGTGGGTTTTTTCGAAAATTGCTAAGCGAATCAACTTGAATTCCATAACTTTTTGTCGGCATGGTCTGTAGATGATCTGATTCAATTTTCATGGAAATTGGAGCAACGGCCTAGGAGGAGTTCGAAAAAGTAGCTTTTTCGGAAAATTCAAAATGGCGGAAAACTTTTCATGGCGCAAAATGACGTCATTGGGTGCAATCGAATCGTCACGAGGTCAGGAATCAGAGGAAAAAATAATTTTGTTTCTAGCCCTTGTGGTTCAAAAGTTATTAGAATAAACATGAGTGAAACTTTGGACAGTTGGTGGCGCTAGAGGGAATGACTTAGACACACCAAAATTGGTGTATTTAATGTTGGGACTGTCCTCTATCCGAATGTCAAACCATTACAACTTTCCCGCGATCGGTTCTATGGGCTGCCATAGACTCCCAGAGCGGAAGAAGAAGAAGAATTATTTTTGGTACGGGAACAGATACAATAGGTGCCCGCACCTTCAGTGCTTGGCCCCTAAATAGCTGCAAGCAGCAATCACCGGGGCCAAGCGCAAGCAAGACGACAAGACATGCCAAAGTGGCTGGGAGTGTGAGACCCACTGCAGCAAGGAGCAATTAAAGACATTTGAAGATGAATTTTGGCAAAATGGTTGAAAAATCACATACAATAACTAAAAATATGATTATCACTTTCGACCAATAGGTGGCGCAGTTACGAAACTGATGTGATGTGGTCAGAGTGAAGTGACAATGACACATACAAAGTTTGGTGTCAATATGTCAAGGCATTGCAGATATAAAGCCTGAATAGTCATTTTGGCATCATGCCTCAACTTTGCCACTGCGGTATACGAAAACGGTTTTGTCTATCGACACAAAATCCATAACTTTTACCCGGCACAGTCTGGAGATGACACGATCCGATTTTGGTGAAAATCGGACATTCGGTCTAGGAGGAGTTCGAAAAAGTAGGTTTTAAAAGAAAATAAAGATGGCGGACAGGAACTTTGATTGACTATGGCAAAATTGGTATCTATGTTTTCAGCATAACCCAAGGAATCTATTGAGATCAGTGTCATTACTATAGGCAAATTTATTCAAAAGTTATTAGCATTTTTGGAAATTTCATTATAACTTTTGACCAAAAGGTGGCGCTGTCTCATAAATTTTTGAGTACTTTTAGGGCGTTGTACTGATGACCCATACTGAGTTTCGTAACGATACGTTCATGCGTTCATAAAATACAGCATTTTAGCACATAATTCAAAATGGCCGACAGCCAAAATGGCCGATATGGGAAAATTGGATATCAGTCGACTCAACACGATGCCCTGAATCTAACGAGACCACTTTTGTGATTTTTGGACAAACCGTTCAGAAGTTATAAGCAAAAATATAAATTCTTCATATCTCCGGACCAGTAGGTGGCGCTGCGCCGAAACGCAGCATGTAGCCTCAGGTCATGCTTGTGATGACATGTACCAAATTTGGTCTGAATCCGATAAAGCGTTGTGGAGATACGGCCTTAAGTCTGTTTTTGCAAGCGCTACGTAAAATTTATTTGCGCGGTATTCGAGAACGGTAATTCGAATCAACTTGAATTCCATAACTTTTTGTCGTCATGGTCTGGAGTTGATCTGGTTCAATTTTCGTGAAATTCGGAGCAACGGCCTAGGAGGAGTTCGAAAAAGTAGGTTTTTTGGAAAATTCAAAATGGCGGGAAAACTATTATGACGGAAAATGACGTCATAGGGTGCAATCGAATCGTCGTGAGCTCAGGAATCAGAGGAAAAAATAATTTTGATTCTAGCCCTTACGGTTCAAAAGTTATCAGCATAGACATGAGTGAAACTTTGGACTGTTGGTGGCGCTAGAGGGAATGAGTTGGAGACATCAAAATTAGTGTATTTAATGTTGGGACTGTCCTCTATCAGAATGTCAAATAAAATCAACTTTCCCGCAAGCGGTTCATAGGGCTGCCATAGACTTCAATGGCGGAAGAAGAAGAATAATAAATATAGCTGCAAGCAGCAATCACCGGGGCCAAGCGCAAGCAAGCCGACAAGACATGCCAAAGTGGCTGGGAGTGTGAGACCCACTGCAGCAAGGAGCAATTGAAGACATTTAAAGATGAATTTTGGCACAATGGTTGATACATTAACTAAAAATATGATTATCACTTTCGACCAATAGGTGGCGCAGTTGCGAAACTGATGTGATGTGGTCAGAATGAAGTGACAATGACACATACAAAGTTTGGTGTCAATATGTCAAGGCATTGCAGATATAAAGCCTGAATAGTCATTTTGGCATCATGCCTCAACTTTGCCACTGCGGTATACGAAAACGGTTTTGTCTATCGACACGAAATCCATAACTTTTACTCGGCACGGTCTGGAGATGACACGATCCAATTTTGGTGAAAATCGGACGTTCGGTCTAGGAGGAGTTCGAAAAAGTAGGTTTTAAAAGAAAATAAAGATGGCGGACAGGAAGTTTGACTGACTATGGCAAAATTGGTATCTATGTTTTCAGCATAACCCAAGGAATCTATTGAGATCAGTGTCATTACTATAGGCAAATTTATTCAAAAGTTATTAGCATTTTTGGAAATTTCATTATAACTTTTTACCAAAAGGTGGCGCTGTCTCATAATCTTTTGAGTACCTTTAGGGCGTTGTACTGATGACCCATACTGAGTTTCGTAACGATACGTTCATGCGTTCATAAAATACAGCATTTTAGCAAATAATTCAAAATGGCCGACAGCCAAAATGACCAATATGGGAAAATTGGATATCAGTCAACTCAGCACGACGCCCTGAATCTAACGAGACCACTTTTGTGATTTTTGGACAAACCGTTCAGAAGTTATAAGCAAAAACATAAATTCTTCATATCTCCGGACCAGTAGGTGGCGCAGCGCCGAAACGCAGCATGTAGCCTCAGGTCATGCTTGTGATGACATGTACCAAATTTGGTCTGAATCTGATAAAGCGTTGTGGAGATACGGCCTTACGTCTGTTTTCGCAAGCGCTACGTAAAATTTATTTGCGCGGTATCCGAGAACGGTAATTCGAATCAACTTGATTTCCATAACTTTTTGTCGGCATTGTCTCGAGATGATCTGGTTCAATTTTCGTGAAATTCGGACCAACGGCCTAGGAGGAGTTCGAAAAAGTAGGTTTTTCGGAAAATTCAAAATGGCGGGAAAACTATTATGACGGAAAATGACGTCATAGGGTGCAGTCGAATCGTCATGAGCTCAGGAATCAGAGGAAAAAAGAATTTTGTTTCTAGCCCTTATGGTTCAAAAGTTATTAGCATAAACATGAGTGCAACTTTGGACAGTTGGTGGCGCTAGAGGGATTGATTTGGAGACTCCAAATTTGCTATGGTGATAGTTCAGACTGTCCTCTATATGTGTGCCAATTTTCATAAGTTTCCCGCAAACGGTTCTATAGGCTGCCATAGACGCCCAGTCGGAAGAAGAAAAAGAAAAAGAAAAAGAAAAAGAAGAATAAGAACGGGAACAGATACAATAGGTGCCCGCACCTTCAGTGCTTGGCCCCTAAATATAGCTGCAAGCAGCAATCACCGGGGCCAAGCGCAAGCAAGACGACAAGACATGCCAAAGTGGCTGGAAGTGAGAGACCAACTGCAGCAAGGAGCAATTGAAGACATTTAAAGATGAATTTTGGCAAAATGGTTGAAAAATCACATACAATAACTAAAAATATGATTATCACTTTCGACCAGTAGGTGGCGCAGTTACGAAACTGATGTGATGTGGTCAGAGTGAAGTGACAATGACACATACAAAGTTTGGTGTCAATATGTCAAGGCATTGCAGATATAAAGCCTGAATAGTCATTTTGGCATCATGCCTCAACTTTGCCACTGCGGTATACAAAAACTGTTTTGTCTATCGACACGAAATCCATAACTTTTACTCGGCACGGTCTGGAGATGACACGATCCGATTTTGGTGAAAATCGGACGTTCGGTCTAGGAGGAGTTCGAAAAAGTAGGTTTTAAAAGAAAATAAAGATGGCGGACAGGAAGTTTGGCTGACTATGGCAAAATTGGTATCTATGTTTTCAGCATGACCCAAGGAATCTATTGAGATCAGTGTCATTACTATAGGCAAATTTATTCAAAAGTTATTAGCATTTTTGGAAATTTCATTATAACTTTTGACCAAAAGGTGGCGCTGTCTCATAATCTTTTGAGTACCTTTAGGGCTTTGTACTGATGACCCATACTGAGTTTCGTAACGATACGTTCATGCGTTCATAAAATACAGCATTTTAGCACATAATTCAAAATGGCCGACAGCCAAAATGGCCGATATGGAAAAATTGGATATCAGTCAACTCAACATGACGCCCTGAATCTATCGAGACCACTTTTGTGATTTTTGGACAAACCGTTCAGAAGTTATAAGCAAAAATAGCCTTTTTTCATATCTCCAGACCAGTAGGTGGCGCTGCGCCGAAACGCAGCATGTAGCCTCAGGTCATGCTTGTGATGACATGTAGGAAGTTTGGTTTGAATACGATTAAGCGATGCGGAGATACAGCCTTATGTCTGTTTTCGCAAGCGCTACGTAAAATTTGTTTGCGCGTTTATCGAAAACGGTTTGACGAATCAACTTGAATTCCATAACTTTTTGTCCCCACAGCCTGAAGATGATCTGGTGCAATTTTGGTGCAAATCGGACAAACCGTCTAGGACGAGTTCGCAAAAGAAGGTTTTTTGGACAATTCAAAATGGCGGCCATATTTTTATGACGGAAAATGACGTCATAGGGTCCAGTCGAATCGTCGTGAGCTCAGAAATCAGAGGAAAAAAGAATTTTGTTGATAGGCCTTACGGTTTAAAAGTTATTAGCATAATATAAGTGAAACTTTGGACAGGTGGTGGCGCTAGAGGGAATGAGTTAGAGACACCAAAATTGGTGCAATTACTGTTGGGAATGTCCTCTATCAGAATGTCAAACCGGAACAACTTTCCCGCATACGCTTCTATGGGCTGCCATAGACGCCCAGTCGGAAGAAGCAGAATAATAATAAATATAGCTGCAAGCAGCAATCACCGGGGCCAAGCGCAAGCAAGACGACAAGACATGCCAAAGTGGCTGGGAGTGTGAGACCCACTGCAGCAAGGAGCAATTAAAGACATTTGAAGATGAATTTTGGCAAAATGGTTGAAAAATCACATACAATAACTAAAAATATGATTATCACTTTCGACCAATAGGTGGCGCAGTTACGAAACTGATGTGATGTGGTCAGAGTGAAGTGACAATGACACATACAAAGTTTGGTGTCAATATGTCAAGGCATTGCAGATATAAAGCCTGAATAGTCATTTTGGCATCATGCCTCAACTTTGCCACTGCGGTATACGAAAACGGTTTTGTCTATCGACACGAAATCCATAACTTTTACCCGGCACAGTCTGGAGATGACACGATCCGATTTTGGTGAAAATCGGACATTCGGTCTAGGAGGAGTTCGAAAAAGTAGGTTTTAAAAGAAAATAAAGATGGCGGACAGGAACTTTGATTGACTATGGCAAAATTGGTATCTATGTTTTCAGCATAACCCAAGGAATCTATTGAGATCAGTGTCATTACTATAGGCAAATTTATTCAAAAGTTATTAGCATTTTTGGAAATTTCATTATAACTTTTGACCAAAAGGTGGCGCTGTCTCATAAATTTTTGAGTACTTTTAGGGCGTTGTACTGATGACCCATACTGAGTTTCGTAACGATACGTTCATGCGTTCATAAAATACAGCATTTTAGCACATAATTCAAAATGGCCGACAGCCAAAATGGCCGATATGGGAAAATTGGATATCAGTCGACTCAACACGATGCCCTGAATCTAACGAGACCACTTTTGTGATTTTTGGACAAACCGTTCAGAAGTTATAAGCAAAAATATAAATTCTTCATATCTCCGGACCAGTAGGTGGCGCTGCGCCGAAACGCAGCATGTAGCCTCAGGTCATGCTTGTGATAACATGTACCAAATTTGGTCTGAATCCGATAAAGCGTTGTGGAGATACGGCCTTAAGTCTGTTTTTGCAAGCGCTACGTAAAATTTATTTGCGCGGTATTCGAGAACGGTAATTCGAATCAACTTGAATTCCATAACTTTTTGTCGTCATGGTCTGGAGTTGATCTGGTTCAATTTTCGTGAAATTCGGAGCAACGGCCTAGGAGGAGTTTGAAAAAGTAGGTTTTTTGGAAAATTCAAAATGGCGGGAAAACTATTATGACGGAAAATGACGTCATAGGGTGCAATCGAATCGTCGTGAGCTCAGGAATCAGAGGAAAAAATAATTTTGATTCTAGCCCTTACGGTTCAAAAGTTATCAGCATAGACATGAGTGAAACTTTGGACTGTTGGTGGCGCTAGAGGGAATGAGTTGGAGACATCAAAATTAGTGTATTTAATGTTGGGACTGTCCTCTATCAGAATGTCAAATAAAATCAACTTTCCCGCAAGCGGTTCATAGGGCTGCCATAGACTTCAATGGCGGAAGAAGAAGAATAATAAATATAGCTGCAAGCAGCCATTACGGGGCCAAGCGCAAAAGCAGACGACGAGATATGCCTACATGGCTGAAAGTGTGAGACAAACTGCAGCAAGGAGCAATTAAAGACATTTGAAGATGAATTTTGGCAAAATGGTTGAAAAATCACATACATTAACTAAAAATATGATTATCACTTTCGACCAATAGGTGGCGCAGTTACGAAACTGATGTGATGTGGTCAGAGTGAAGTGACAATGACACATACAAAGTTTGGTGTCAATATGTCAAGGCATTGCAGATATAAAGCCTGAATAGTCATTTTGGCATCATGCCTCAACTTTGCCACTGCGGTATACAAAAACGGTTTCATCTATCGACACGAAATCCATAACTTTTACTCGGCACGGTCTGGAGATGACACGATCCGATTTTGGTGAAAATCGGACGTTTGGTCTAGGAGGAGTTCGAAAAAGTAGGTTTTAAAAGAAAATAAAGATGGCGGACAGGAAGTTTGGCTGACTATGGCAAAATTGGTATCTATGTTTTCAGCATAACCCAAGGAATCTATTGAGATCAGTGTCATTACTATAGGCAAATTTATTCAAAAGTTATTAGCATTTTTGGAAATTTCATTATAACTTTTGACCAAAAGGTGGCGCTGTCTCATACATTTTTGAGTACCTTTAGGGCGTTGTACTGATGACCCATACTG
This sequence comes from Phoxinus phoxinus, assembly GCF_949152265.1. NCBI lineage: Eukaryota > Metazoa > Chordata > Actinopteri > Cypriniformes > Leuciscidae > Phoxinus > Phoxinus phoxinus. Next base: position 77,811 of record NW_027639422.1, on the reverse strand, counting down.
AGTTTCGTAACGATACGTTCATGCGTTCATAAAATACAGCATTTTAGCACATAATTCAAAATGGCCGACAGCCAAAATGGCCAATATGGGAAAATTGGATATCAGTCGACTCAGCACGATGCCCTGAATCTAACGAGACCACTTTTGTGATTTTTGGACAAACCGTTCAGAAGTTATAAGCAAAAATATAAATTCTTCATATCTCCGGACCAGTAGGTGGCGCTGCGCCGAAACGCAGCATGTAGCCCCAGGTCATGCTTGTGATGACATGTACCAAATTTGGTCTGAATCCGATAAAGCGTTGTGGAGATACGGCCTTACGTCTGTTTTTGCAAGCGCTACGTAAAATTTATTTGCGCGGTATTCGAGAACGGTAATTCGAATCAACTTGAATTCCATAACTTTTTGTCGTCATGGTCTGGAGTTGATCTGGTTCAATTTTCGTGAAATTCGGAGCAACGGCCTAGGAGGAGTTTGAAAAAGTAGGTTTTTTGGAAAATTCAAAATGGCGGGAAAACTATTATGACGGAAAATGACGTCATAGGGTGCAGTCGAATCGTCATGAGCTCAGGAATCAGAGGAAAAAAGAATTTTGTTTCTAGCCCTTGTGGTTCAAAAGTTATTAGCATAAACATGAGTGAAACTTTGGACAGCTGGTGGCGCTAGAGGGAATGAGTTGGAGACTCCAAATTTGCTATGGTGATAGTTCAGGCTGTCCTCTATCACTGTGCCAATTTGTATAAGTTTCCCGCAAACGGTTCTATAGGCTGCCATAGACGCCCAGTCGGAAGAAAAAAAAGAAAAAAAAGAAAAAGAAGAAGAATAAGAACGGGAACAGATACAATAGGTGCCCGCACCTTCAGTGCTTGGCCCCTAAATATAGCTGCAAGCAGCAATCACCGGGGCCAAGCGCAAGCAAGACGACAAGACATGCCAAAGTGGCTGGGAGTGTGAGACCAACTGCAGCTAGGAGCAATTAAAGACATTTAAAGATGAATTTTGGCAAAATGGTTGAAAAATCACATACATTAACTAAAAATATGATTATCACTTTCGACCAATAGGTGGCGCAATTACGAAACTGATGTGATGTGGTCAGAGTGAAGTGACAATGACACATACAAAGTTTGGTGTCAATATGTCAAGGCATTGCAGATATAAAGCCTGAATAGTCATTTTGGCATCATGCCTCAACTTTGCATCTGCGGTATACAAAAGCGGTTTTATCTATCGACACGAAATCCATAACTTTTACTCTGCACGGTCTGGAGATGACACGATCCGATTTTGGTGAAAATCGGACGTTCGGTCTAGGAGGAGTTCGAAAAAGTAGGTTTTAAAAGAAAATAAATATGGCGGACAGGAAGTTTGGCTGACTATGGCAAAATTGGTATATGTTTTCAGCATAACCCAATGAATCTATTGAGATCAGTGTCATTACTATAGGCAAATTTATTCAAAAGTTATTAGCATTTCGTGAAAATTTGTTACAACTTTTGACCAAAAGGTGGCGCTGTCTTTAAATCTGTTGAGTACTTTCAGGACATGGTGTTGATGGCACATACTGAGTTTCATAATGTTACAGCAATGCATTCGTTAAATATAGCATTTTACATCACTAAACTGCATTGAAGTCAATGGGAATTTCATGTTTTGTTTAGTTTTAGCGCCACCAAGAGGCTCAATCCCACAGTTTTTTTTGTGTGTCCTCATACCGAGCCCATGCATCTGTGTGTCAATTTTGGTGAAAATATCTCAATTAGATTCAACGTTATAGACATTTATGTGAAAAAACACGTCAAAAACGACTGACACGTGACTTTGATTGAATTTTACTACCCCTTACGATCAATATTTTGAGATTTGGGCATTGGCGTATAGCTATCGACCTATGTTTCCAAACTTCTGACGGTGGTTTCGTCTCGATCGGACTAGCGGTTTCGAAGATATCGCCAAATGTTTTTTAAGCGCTAAATTACAACGCTGCACAAACCATATGCCGAAACCTGGCAAGTCTGGTATCGTTGGACTCGGCAACGATTCAGGAGTCTAAGGAGATGACTCCCGTGAGAATAAGTCGACCACACCCAAAGTTATAAGCATTTGAAAAAAAAATTTATCCACTAGGTGGCGCTGTTTCGAAACTTCTCAGGCTCCTTCAGGGCATTGTACTGATGACTCATACCGAGTTTCGTAAAAATTCGTTCATGCGTTCAAAAAATACAGCATTTTAGCACATAATTCAAAATTGCCGACAGACAAAATGGCCGATCTGGAAAAATTGGATATCAGTCGTCTCGGCCTGATGCCCTGAATCTAACGAGACCACGTTTAGGATTCTTGGACAAACCGTTCAGAAGTTATAAGCCAAAATAGCAATTTTTCATATATCTGGACCAGTAGGTGGCGCTGCGCCGAAACGCTGCACGCAGCTTCAGGTCATGCTTGTGATGACATGTACCAAGTTTGGTCTGAATACGATAAAGCGTTGCGGAGATACAGCCTTACGTCTATTTTCGCAACTGCTACGTACAATTTGTTTGTGCGTTTATCAAAAACGGTTAAGCGAATCAACTTGAATTCCATAACTTTTTGTCGGCACTGCCTGAAGATGATCTGGTGCAATTTTGGTTAGAATTGGACAAACCGTCTAGGACGAGTTCGCAAAAGTAATTTTTTTGGACAATTCAATATGGCGGACATATTTTTTTGACGAAAATGACGCCATAGAGTGCAATCGAATCGGCATGAGCTCAGGAATCAGAGGAAAAAAGAATTTTGTTGATAGGCCTTACGGTTCAAAAGTTATTAGCATACAATTTCTAAAACTTTGGACAGGTGGTGGCGCTAGAGGGAATGAGTTAGAAACACCAAAATTTGTGTATTTGATGTTGGGACTGTCCTCTATCAGAATGTCAAACCGGAACAACTTTCCCGGAAACGGTTCTATGGGCTGCCATAGACGCCCAGTCGGAAGAAGCAGAATAATAAATATAGCTGCAAGCAGCAATCACCGGGGCCAAGCGCAAGCAAGACGACAAGACATGCCAAAGTGGCTGGGAGTGTGAGACCCACTGCAGCAAGGAGCAATTAAAGACATTTGAAGATGAATTTTGGCAAAATGGTTGAAAAATCACATACAATAACTAAAAATATGATTATCACTTTCGACCAATAGGTGGCGCAGTTACGAAACTGATGTGATGTGGTCAGAGTGAAGTGACAATGACACATACAAAGTTTGGTGTCAATATGTCAAGGCATTGCAGATATAAAGCCTGAATAGTCATTTTGGCATCATGCCTCAACTTTGCCACTGCGGTATACGAAAACGGTTTTGTCTATCGACACGAAATCCATAACTTTTACTCGGCACAGTCTGGAGATGACACGATCCGATTTTGGTGAAAATCGGACGTTCGGTCTAGGAGGAGTTTGAAAAAGTAGGTTTTAAAAGAAAATAAAGATGGCGGACAGGAACTTTGATTGACTATGGCAAAATTGGTATCTATGTTTTCAGCATAACCCAAGGAATCTATTGAGATCAGTGTCATTACTATAGGCAAATTTATTCAAAAGTTATTAGCATTTTTGGAAATTTCATTATAACTTTTGACCAAAAGGTGGCGCTGTCTCATTAATTTTTGAGTACTTTTAGGGCGTTGTACTGATGACCCATACTGAGTTTCGTAACGATACGTTCATGCGTTCATAAAATACAGCATTTTAGCACATAATTCAAAATGGCCGACAGCCAAAATGGCCGATATGGGAAAATTGGATATCAGTCGACTCAGCACGACGCCCTGAATCTAACGAGACCACTTTTGTGATTTTTGGACAAACCGTTCAGAAGTTATAAGCAAAAATATAAATTCTTCATATCTCCGGACCAGTAGGTGGCGCTGCGCCGAAACGCAGCATGTAGCCTCAGGTCATGCTTGTGATGACATGTACCAAATTTGGTCTGAATCCGATAAAGCGTTGTGGAGATACGGCCTTACGTCTGTTTTTGCAAGCGCTACGTAAAATTTATTTGCGCGGTATTCGAGAACGGTAATTCGAATCAACTTGAATTCCATAACTTTTTGTCGTCATGGTCTGGAGTTGATCTGGTTCAATTTTCGTGAAATTCGGAGCAACGGCCTAGGAGGAGTTCGAAAAAGTAGGTTTTTTGGAAAATTCAAAATGGCGGGAAAACTATTATGACGGAAAATGACGTCATAGGGTGCAATCGAATCGTCGTGAGCTCAGGAATCAGAGGAAAAAAGAATTTTGATTCTAGCCCTTACGGTTCAAAAGTTATCAGCATAGACATGAGTGAAACTTTGGACTGTTGGTGGCGCTAGAGGGAATGAGTTGGAGACACCAAAATTGGTGTATTTAATGTTGGGACTGTCCTCTATCAGAATGTCAAATAAAATCAACTTTCCCGCAAGCGGTTCATAGGGCTGCCATAGACTTCAATGGCGGAAGAAGAAACGGAAGAATAATAATAATAAGAACGCCAACAAAAACAATAGGTGCCTCCGCACTTTCAGTGCTTGGCCCCTAATAACAAGCAGCCATTACGGGGCCAAGCGCAAAAGCAGACGACGAGATATGCCTACATGGCTGAAAGTGTGAGACAAACTGCAGCAAGGAGCAATTAAAGACATTTAAAGATGAATTTTGGCAAAATGGTTGAAAAATCACATACAATAACTAAAAATATGATTATCACTTTCGACCAATAGGTGGCGCAATTACGAAACTGATGTGATGTGGTCAGAGTGAAGTGACAATGACACATACAAAGTTTGGTGTCAATATGTCAAGGCATTGCAGATATAAAGCCTGAATAGTCATTTTGGCATCATGCCTCAACTTTGCATCTTCGGTATACAAAAACGGTTTTGTCTATCGACACGAAATCCATAACTTTTACTCGGCACGGTCTGGAGATGACACGAACCGATTTTGGTGAAAATCGGACGTTCGGTCTAGGAGGAGTTCGAAAAAGTAGGTTTTAAAAGAAAATAAAGATGGCGGACAGGAAGTTTGGCTGACTATGGCAAAATTGGTATCTATGTTTTCAGCATAACCCAAGGAATCTATTGAGATCAGTGTCATTACTATAGGCAAATATATTCAAAAGTTATTAGCATTTTTGGAAATTTCATTATAACTTTTGACCAAAAGGTGGCGCTGTCTCATAAATTTTTGAGTACCTTTAGGGCGTTGTTCTGATGACCCATACTGAGTTTCGTAACGATACGTTCATGCGTTCATAAAATACAGCATTTTAGCACATAATTCAAAATGGCCGACAGCCAAAATGGCCGATATGGGAAAATTGGATATCAGTCAACTCAGCACGACGCCTTGAATCTAACGAGACCACTTTTGTGATTTTTGGACAAACCGTTCAGAAGTTATAAGCAAAAACATAAATTATTCATATCTCCGGACCAGTAGGTGGCGCTGCGCCGAAACGCAGCATGTAGCCTCAGGTCATGCTTGTGATGACATGTACCAAATTTGGCCTGAATCCGATAAAGCGTTGTGGAGATACGGCCTTACGTCTGTTTTCGCAAGCGCTACGTAAAATTTATTTGCGCGGTATTCGAGAACGGTAATTCGAATCAACTTGAATTCCATAACTTTTGGTCGTCACGGTCTGGAGATGATCTGGTTCAATTTTCGTGAAATTCGGAGCAACGGCCTAGGAGGAGTTCGAAAAAGTAGGTTTTTCAGAAAATTCAAAATGGCGGAAAAACTATTATGACGGAAAATTACGTCATAGGGTGCAGTCGAATCGTCGTGAGCTCAGGAATCAGAGGAAAAAAGAATTTTGTTTCTAGCCCTTATGGTTCAAAAGTTATTAGCATAAACATGAGTGAAACTTTGGACAGCTGGTGGCGCTAGAGGGAATGAGTTGGAGACTCCAAATTTGCTATGGTGATAGTTCAGGCTGTCCTCTATCACTGTGCCAATTTTCATAAGTTTCCCGCAAACGGTTCTATAGGCTGCCATAGACGCCCAGTCGGAAAAAGAAAAAGAAAAAGAAAAAGAAGCAGAATAAGAACCAGAACAGATACAATAGGTGCCCGCACCTTCAGTGCTTGGCCCCTAATAAGAACCGGAACAGATACAATAGGTGCCCGCACCTTCAGTGCTTGGCCCCTAAATAGCTGCAAGCAGCCATTACGGGGCCAAGCGCAAGCAAGACGACAAGACATGCCAAAGTGGCTGGGAGTGTGAGACCAACTGCAGCAAGGATCAATTGAAGACATTTAAAGATGAATTTTGGCAAAATGGTTGAAAAATCACATACAATAACTAAAAATATGATTATCACCTTCGACCAATAGGTGGCGCAGTTACGAAACTGATGTGATGTGGTCAGAGTGAAGTGACAATGACACATACAAAGTTTGGTGTCAATATGTCGAGGCATTGCATATATAAAGCCTGAATAGTCATTTTGGCATCATGCCTCAATTTTGCCACTGCGGTATACAAAAACAGTTTCGTCTATCGACACGAAATCCATAACTTTTACTCGGCACCGTCTGGAGATGACACGATCCGATTTTGGTGAAAATCGGACGTTCGGTCTAGGAGGAGTTCGAAAAAGTAGGTTTTAAAAGAAAATAAAGATGGCGGACAGGAAGTTTGACTGACTACACCAAAATTGGTATCTATGTTTTCAGCATAACCCAAGGAATCTATTGAGATCACTGTCATTACTATAGGCAAATTTATTCAAAAGTTATTAGCATTTTTGGAAATTTCATTATAACTTTTGACCAAAAGGTGGCGCTGTCTCATAATCTTTTGAGTACCTTTAGGGCGTTGTACTGATGACCCATACTGAGTTTCGTAACGATACGTTCATGCATTCATAAAATACAGCATTTTAGCACATAATTCAAAATGGCCGACAGCCAAAATGGCCGATATGGACAAATTGGATATCAGTCAACTCAAAATGACGCCCTGAATCTATCGAGACCACTTTTATGATTTTTGGACAAACCGTTCAGAAGTTATAAGCAAAAATAGCCTTTTTTCATATCTCCGGACCAGTAGGTGGCGCTGCGCCGAAACGGAGCATGTAGCCTCAGGTCACGCTTGTGATGACATGTAGGAAGTTTGGTTTGAATATGATTAAGCGTTGCGGAGATACAGCCTTACGTCTGTTTTCGCAAGCGCTACGTAAAATTTGTTTGTGGGTTTTTTCGAAAATTGCTAAGCGAATCAACTTGAATTCCATAACTTTTTGTCGGCATGGTCTGTAGATGATCTGATTCAATTTTCATGGAAATTGGAGCAACGGCCTAGGAGGAGTTCGAAAAAGTAGCTTTTTCGGAAAATTCAAAATGGCGGAAAACTTTTCATGGCGCAAAATGACGTCATTGGGTGCAATCGAATCGTCACGAGGTCAGGAATCAGAGGAAAAAAGAATTTTGTTTCTAGCCCTTGTGGTTCAAAAGTTATTAGAATAAACATGAGTGAAACTTTGGACAGTTGGTGGCGCTAGAGGGAATGACTTAGACACACCAAAATTGGTGTATTTAATGTTGGGACTGTCCTCTATCCGAATGTCAAACCATTACAACTTTCCCGCGATCGGTTCTATGGGCTGCCATAGACTCCCAGAGCGGAAGAAGAAGAAGAATTATTTTTGGTACGGGAACAGATACAATAGGTGCCCGCACCTTCAGTGCTTGGCCCCTAATAATAAGGGAACCTTTTTGCCATTTATAGCGCCACCTATGGTCCGATCTGCATGAAACTCGGCACGCTTGTTCACCATGTCATGACACATATGCTCAGCGATTTTCGTGATGTTCTGAGTTTTTGTTTAGGATTTATAGGCTTTTGACTGTATTTTGCCCCGCCCATTTTCCAAATGACCCTGTTATAGCCAACCAAATGCAAAAATTCTACTTTTTTTCAAAAACTATTGATCGAGAGAGTCCAGAGAAATGTCCTAGACTGGTTTGGCTCCGGTCGGGCGAAAAACCAGGGACTAGTTCGCAAAAGTAGGTTTTGGACAAAATTCGACATAGCAGAAAATTTTTCTGGCCTAAATCGAAATCGGAGATGGCCATTTTGTCCGCCTTGAGCCAAGGATTCCAACGATTTGGGGCACTTGATCCTGGGACAAACGGTCTAAGAGCTATGATCAATTTTGAACTTTTGGTTGCTGTAGCGCCACCTATGGGCCATTCGGGGTCATACTCTGATAGGTTGTCCCCAAATTGAGGCCTACCATCTGGCCAGGTTTCACGTCTCTAGGCCTTACGGTTTGGCCTGCACGATGCGTTTTACGAATCCTTAATTACAATAGGGTTTCAGCATTTCATGCTTGAACCCCTAATAAGATTGAAGGCTTTTTGCCAGTTACAGCGCCACCTATGGTCCGATCTCCATGAAACTCTGCATGCTTCCTCACCATGTTCTGACACATATGCTCATCAATTTTGGTGAAGTTCTGAATTTTCATATGGGATTTATAGGCTTTTTAGTGTATTTTGCCACGCCCCTTTTCTAAATGACCCTGTTACAGCCACCCAAATGCAAAAGTTCAACTTTTTTTCCGATATTTATTGATCTAGAGAGTCCAGAGAAATGTCCTAGACTGGTTTGGTTCCGATCTGGTGAAAAACCTAGGACTAGTTTGCAAAAGTAGGTTTCGGACAAAATTCGACATAGCAGAAAATTTTTCTGGCCTAAATCGAAATTGGAGATAGCCATTTTGTCCGCCTTGAGCCAGGGATCACAGTGGTGTGAGACACTTGAGTCTAGGACAAACGGACTCTAGGAGTTATGGGCGATGTAGTACTTTTGCACTAAATCTGTAGCTGTAGCACAACGTAAAATTTGTTTGCGCGGTATTTGAGAACGGTTTGACGAATCAACACGAATTCCATAACTTTTTGTCGGTACAGTGTGGAGATGATACGATTCGATTTTGGTGAAAATCGGACAAACGGTCTAGGAGGAGTTCGACAAAGTAGGTTTTGACTGAAAATCAAGATGGCGGACAGGAAGTTCGGCCAAATATGGCAAACTTGGTATCTATGTTCTCAGCGTGACCCAGCGAATCTATTGAGACCAGTGGCATTTCAATAGGCAGATGTATTCAAAGGTTATTAGCCTTTTTGGAAATGTTGTTATAACTTTTGACCACAAGGTGGCGCTGTTTCGAAACTTCTCACGCTCCTTCAGGGCATCGTGCTGATGACCCATACCATGTTTCGTAACAATCCATTCATGCGTTCTTAAAATACAGCATTTTAGCACAAAATTCAAAATGGCCGACAGCCAAAATGGCCGACATGGTAAAATTGGATATCAGTCGACTCAGCATGTTGGCCTGAATCTAACGAGACCAATTTGATGATTTTTGGGCAAACTGTTCAGAAGTTATAAGCAAAAATAGCCATTTTTCATATCTCCGGACCAGTAGGTGGCGCTGCGCCGAAACGCAGCATGTAGCCTCAAGTCATGCTTGTGATGACATGTGGCAAATTTGGTCTGAATCCAACAAAGCGTTGCGGAGATACAGCCTTACGTCTGTTTTCGCAAGCGCTACGTAAAATTTGTTTGTGGGTTTTTTCGAAAATTGCTAAGCGAATCAACTTGAATTCCATAACTTTTTGTCGGCATGGTCTGTAGATGATCTGATTCAATTTTCATGGAAATTGGAGCAACGGCCTAGGAGGAGTTCGAAAAAGTAGCTTTTTCGGAAAATTCAAAATGGCGGAAAACTTTTCATGGCGCAAAATGACGTCATTGGGTGCAATCGAATCGTCACGAGGTCAGGAATCAGAGGAAAAAAGAATTTTGTTTCTAGCCCTTGTGGTTCAAAAGTTATTAGAATAAACATGAGTGAAACTTTGGACAGTTGGTGGCGCTAGAGGGAATGACTTAGACACACCAAAATTGGTGTATTTAATGTTGGGACTGTCCTCTATCCGAATGTCAAACCATTACAACTTTCCCGCGATCGGTTCTATGGGCTGCCATAGACTCCCAGAGCGGAAGAAGAAGAAGAATTATTTTTGGTACGGGAACAGATACAATAGGTGCCCGCACCTTCAGTGCTTGGCCCCTAATAATAAGGGAACCTTTTTGCCATTTATAGCGCCACCTATGGTCCGATCTGCATGAAACTCGGCACGCTTGTTCACCATGTCATGACACATATGCTCAGCGATTTTCGTGATGTTCTGAGTTTTTGTTTAGGATTTATAGGCTTTTGACTGTATTTTGCCCCGCCCATTTTCCAAATGACCCTGTTATAGCCAACCAAATGCAAAAATTCTACTTTTTTTCAAAAACTATTGATCGAGAGAGTCCAGAGAAATGTCCTAGACTGGTTTGGCTCCGGTCGGGCGAAAAACCAGGGACTAGTTCGCAAAAGTAGGTTTTGGACAAAATTCGACATAGCAGAAAATTTTTCTGGCCTAAATCGAAATCGGAGATGGCCATTTTGTCCGCCTTGAGCCAAGGATTCCAACGATTTGGGGCACTTGATCCTGGGACAAACGGTCTAAGAGCTATGATCAATTTTGAACTTTTGGTTGCTGTAGCGCCACCTATGGGCCATTCGGGGTCATACTCTGATAGGTTGTCCCCAAATTGAGGCCTACCATCTGGCCAGGTTTCACGTCTCTAGGCCTTACGGTTTGGCCTGCACGATGCGTTTTACGAATCCTTAATTACAATAGGGTTTCAGCATTTCATGCTTGAACCCCTAATAAGATTGAAGGCTTTTTGCCAGTTACAGCGCCACCTATGGTCCGATCTCCATGAAACTCTGCATGCTTCCTCACCATGTTCTGACACATATGCTCATCAATTTTGGTGAAGTTCTGAATTTTCATATGGGATTTATAGGCTTTTTAGTGTATTTTGCCACGCCCCTTTTCTAAATGACCCTGTTACAGCCACCCAAATGCAAAAGTTCAACTTTTTTTCCGATATTTATTGATCTAGAGAGTCCAGAGAAATGTCCTAGACTGGTTTGGTTCCGATCTGGTGAAAAACCTAGGACTAGTTTGCAAAAGTAGGTTTCGGACAAAATTCGACATAGCAGAAAATTTTTCTGGCCTAAATCGAAATTGGAGATAGCCATTTTGTCCGCCTTGAGCCAGGGATCACAGTGGTGTGAGACACTTGAGTCTAGGACAAACGGACTCTAGGAGTTATGGGCGATGTAGTACTTTTGCACTAAATCTGTAGCTGTAGCACAACGTAAAATTTGTTTGCGCGGTATTTGAGAACGGTTTGACGAATCAACACGAATTCCATAACTTTTTGTCGGTACAGTGTGGAGATGATACGATTCGATTTTGGTGAAAATCGGACAAACGGTCTAGGAGGAGTTCGACAAAGTAGGTTTTGACTGAAAATCAAGATGGCGGACAGGAAGTTCGGCCAAATATGGCAAACTTGGTATCTATGTTCTCAGCGTGACCCAGCGAATCTATTGAGACCAGTGGCATTTCAATAGGCAGATGTATTCAAAGGTTATTAGCCTTTTTGGAAATGTTGTTATAACTTTTGACCACAAGGTGGCGCTGTTTCGAAACTTCTCACGCTCCTTCAGGGCATCGTGCTGATGACCCATACCATGTTTCGTAACAATCCATTCATGCGTTCTTAAAATACAGCATTTTAGCACAAAATTCAAAATGGCCGACAGCCAAAATGGCCGACATGGTAAAATTGGATATCAGTCGACTCAGCATGTTGGCCTGAATCTAACGAGACCAATTTGATGATTTTTGGGCAAACTGTTCAGAAGTTATAAGCAAAAATAGCCATTTTTCATATCTCCGGACCAGTAGGTGGCGCTGCGCCGAAACGCAGCATGTAGCCTCAAGTCATGCTTGTGATGACATGTGGCAAATTTGGTCTGAATCCAACAAAGCGTTGCGGAGATACAGCCTTACGTCTGTTTTCGCAAGCGCTACGTAAAATTTGTTTGTGGGTTTTTTCGAAAATTGCTAAGCGAATCAACTTGAATTCCATAACTTTTTGTCGGCATGGTCTGTAGATGATCTGATTAAATTTTCATGGAAATTGGAGCAACGGCCTAGGAGGAGTTCGAAAAAGTAGCTTTTTCGGAAAATTCAAAATGGCGGAAAACTTTTCATGGCGCAAAATGACGTCATTGGGTGCAATCGAATCGTCACGAGGTCAGGAATCAGAGGAAAAAAGAATTTTGTTTCTAGCCCTTGTGGTTCAAAAGTTATTAGAATAAACATGAGTGAAACTTTGGACAGTTGGTGGCGCTAGAGGGAATGACTTAGACACACCAAAATTGGTGTATTTAATGTTGGGACTGTCCTCTATCCGAATGTCAAACCATTACAACTTTCCCGCGATCGGTTCTATGGGCTGCCATAGACTCCCAGAGCGGAAGAAGAAGAAGAATTATTTTTGGTACGGGAACAGATACAATAGGTGCCCGCACCTTCAGTGCTTGGCCCCTAAATATAGCTGCAAGCAGCAATCACCGGGGCCAAGCGCAAGCAAGACGACAAGACATGCCAAAGTGGCTGGGAGTGTGAGACCCACTGCAGCAAGGAGCAATTAAAGACATTTGAAGATGAATTTGGGCAAAATGGTTGAAAAATCACATACAATAACTAAAAATATGATTATCACTTTCGACCAATAGGTGGCGCAGTTACGAAACTGATGTGATGTGGTCAGAGTGAAGTGACAATGACCCTTACAAAGTTTGGTGTCAATATGTCAAGGCATTGCAGATATAAAGCCTGAATAGTCATTTTGGCATCATGCCTCAACTTTGCCACTGCGGTATACGAAAACGGTTTCGTCTATTGACACGAAATCCATAACTTTTACTCGGCACGGTCTGGAGATGACACGATCCGATTTTGGTGAAAATCGGACGTTCGGTCAAGGAGGAGTTCGAAAAAGTAGGTTTTAAAAGAAAATAAAGATGGCGGACAGGAAGTTTGGCTGACTATGGCAAAATTGGTATCTATGTTTTCAGCATAACCCAAGGAATCTACTGAGATCAGTGTCATTACTATAGGCAAATTTATTCAAAAGTTATTAGCATTTTTGGAAATTTCATTATAACTTTTGACCAAAAGGTGGCGCTGTCTCATAAATTTTTGAGTACCTTTAGGGCGTTGTACTGATGACCCATACTGAGTTTCGTAACGATACGTTCATGCGTTCATAAAATACAGCATTTTAGCACATAATTCAAAATGGCCGACAGCCAAAATGGCCGATATGGGAAAATTGGATATAGGTCAACTCAACACGACGCCCTGAATCTAACGAGACCACTTTTGTGATTTTTGGACAAACCGTTCAGAAGTTATAAGCAAAAACATAAATTCTTCATATCTCCGGACCAGTAGGTGGCGCTGTGCCGAAACGCAGCATGTAGCCTCAGGTCATGCTTGTGATTACATGTACCAAATTTGGTCTGAATCCGATAAAGCGTTGTGGAGATACGGCCTTACGTCTGTTTTCGCAAGCGCTACGTAAAATTTATTTGCGCGGTATTCGAGAACGGTAATTCGAATCAACTTGAATTCCATAACTTTTGGTCATCAAGGTCTGGAGATGATCTGGTTCATTTTTCGTGAAATTCGGAGCAACGGCCTAGGAGGAGTTCGAAAAAGTAGGTTTTTCGGAAAATTCAAAATGGCGGGAAAACTATTATGACGGAAAATGACGTCATAGGGTGCAGTCGAATCGTCGTGAGCTCATGAATCAGAGGAAAAAAGAATTTTGTTTCTAGCCCTTGTGGTTCAAAAGTTATTAGCATAAACATGAGTGAAACTTTGGACAGCTGGTGGCGCTAGAGGGAATGAGTTGGAGACTCCAAATTTGCTATGGTGATAGTTCAGGCTGTCCTCTATCACTGTGCCAATATTCATAAGTTTCCCGCAAACGGTTCTATAGGCTGCCATAGACGCCCAGTCGGAAGAAGAAAAAGAAAAAGAAAAAGAAAAAGAAAAAGAAGAATAAGAACGGGAACAGATACAATAGGTGCCCGCACCTTCAGTGCTTGGCCCCTAAAAAGAAAAAGAAAAAGAAGAATAAGAACGGGAACAGATACAATAGGTGCCCGCACCTTCAGTGCTTGGCCCCTAAATATAGCTGCAAGCAGCCATTACGGGGCCAAGCGCAAAAGCAGACGACGAGATATGCCTACATGGCTGAAAGTGTGAGACAAACTGCAGGAAGGAGCAATTAAAGACATTTGAAGATGAATTTTGGCAAAATGGTTGAAAAATCACATACAATAACTAAAAATATGATTATCACTTTCGACCAATAGGTGGCGCAATTACGAAACTGATGTGATGTGGTCAGAGTGAAGTGACAATGACACATACAAAGTTTGGTGTCAATATGTCAAGGCATTGCAGATATAAAGCCTGAATAGTCATTTTGGCATCATGCCTCAACTTTGCCACAGCGGTATACGAAAACGGTTTCGTCTATCGACACGAAATCCATAACTTTTACTCGGCACGGTCTGGAGATGACACGATCCGATTTTGGTGAAAATCGGACGTTCGGTCTAGGAGGAGTTTGAAAAAGTAGGTTTTAAAAGAAAATAAAGATGGCGGACAGGAAGTTTGACTGACAATGGCAAAATTGGTATCTATGTTTTCAGCATAACCCAAGGAATCTATTGAGATCAGTGTCATTACTATAGGCAAATTTAATCAAAAGTTATTAGCATTTTTGGAAATTTCATTATAACTTTTGACCAAAAGGTGGCGCTGTCTCATAATCTTTTGAGTACCTTTAGGGCCTTGTACTGATGACCCATACTGAGTTTCGTAACGATACGTTCATGCGTTCATAAAATACAGCATTTTAGCACATAATTCAAAATGGCCGACAGCCAAAATGGCCGATATGGGAAAATTGGATATCAGTCAACTCAATATGACGCCCTGAATCTATCGAGACCACTTTTATGATTTTTGGACAAACCGTTCAGAAGTTATAAGCAAAAACATAAATTCTTCATATCTCCGGACCAGTAGGTGGCGCTGCGCCGAAACGCAGCATGTAGCCTCAGGTCATGCTTGTGATGACATGTACCAAATTTGGTCTGAATCCGATAAAGCGTTGTGGAGATACAGCTTTACGTCTGTTTTCGCAAGCGCTACGTAAAATTTATTTGCGCGGTATTCGAGAACGGTAATTCGAATCAACTTGAATTCCATAACTTTTGGTCTTCAAGGTCTGGAGATGATCTGGTTCAATTTTCGTGAAATTCGGAGCAACGGTCTAGGAGGAGTTCGAAAAAGTAGGTTTTTCGGAAAATTCAAAATGGCGGGAAAACTTTTATGACGGAAAATGACGTCATATGGTGCAATCGAATCGTCGTGAGCTCAGGAATCAGAGGAAAAAAGAATTTAGTTTCTAGCCCTTGTGGTTCAAAAGTTATTAGCATAAACATGAGTGAAACTTTGGACAGCTGGTGGCGCTAGAGGGAATGAGTTGGAGACTCCAAATTTGCTATGGTGATAGTTCAGGCTGTCCTCTATCACTGTGCCAATTTGTATAAGTTTCCCGCAAACGGTTCTATAGGCTGCCATAGACGCCCAGTCGGAAGAAAAAGAAAAAGAAGAATAAGAACGGGAACAGATACAATAGGTGCCCGCACCTTCAGTGCTTGGCCCCTAAATATAGCTGCAAGCAGCCATTACGGGGCCAAGCGCAAGCAAGACGACAAGACATGCCAAAGTGGCTGGGAGTGTGAGACCAACTGCAGCAAGGATCAATTGAAGACATTTAAAGATGAATTTTGGCAAAATGGTTGAAAAATCACATACAATAACTAAAAATATGATTATCACCTTCGACCAATAGGTGGCGCAGTTACGAAACTGATGTGATGTGGTCAGAGTGAAGTGACAATGACACATACAAAGTTTGGTGTCAATATGTCGAGGCATTGCATATATAAAGCCTGAATAGTCATTTTGGCATCATGCCTCAATTTTGCCACTGCGGTATACAAAAACGGTTTCGTCTATCGACACGAAATCCATAACTTTTACTCGGCACCGTCTGGAGATGACACGATCCGATTTTGGTGAAAATCGGACGTTCGGTCTAGGAGGAGTTTGAAAAAGTAGGTTTTAAAAGAAAATAAAGATGGCGGACAGGAAGTTTGACTGACTACACCAAAATTGGTATCTATGTTTTCAGCATAACCCAAGGAATCTATTGAGATCAGTGTCATTACTATAGGCAAATTTATTCAAAAGTTATTAGCATTTTTGGAAATTTCATTATAACTTTTGACCAAAAGGTGGCGCTGTCTCATAATCTTTTGAGTACCTTTAGGGCGTTGTACTGATGACCCATACTGAGTTTCGTAACGATACGTTCATGCATTCATAAAATACAGCATTTTAGCACATAATTCAAAATGGCCGACAGCCAAAATGGCCGATATGGACAAATTGGATATCAGTCAACTCAAAATGACGCCCTGAATCTATCGAGACCACTTTTATGATTTTTGGACAAACTGTTCAGAAGTTATAAGCAAAAATAGCCTTTTTTCATATCTCCGGACCAGTAGGTGGCGCTGCGCCGAAACGGAGCATGTAGCCTCAGGTCACGCTTGTGATGACATGTAGGAAGTTTGGTTTGAATACGATTAAGCGTTGCGGAGATACAGCCTTACGTCTGTTTTTGCAAGCGCTACGTAAAATTTGTTTGTGGGTTTTTTCGAAAATTGCTAAGCGAATCAACTTGAATTCCATAACTTTTTGTCGGCATGGTCTGTAGATGATCTGATTAAATTTTCATGGAAATTGGAGCAACGGCCTAGGAGGAGTTCGAAAAAGTCGAATCGTCACGAGGTCAGGAATCAGAGGAAAAAATAATTTTGTTTCTAGCCCTTGTGGTTCAAAAGTTATTAGAATAAACATGAGTGAAACTTTGGACAGTTGGTGGCGCTAGAGGGAATGACTTAGACACACCAAAATTGGTGTATTTAATGTTGGGACTGTCCTCTATCCGAATGTCAAACCATTACAACTTTCCCGCGATCGGTTCTATGGGCTGCCATAGACTCCCAGAGCGGAAGAAGAAGAAGAATTATTTTTGGTACGGGAACAGATACAATAGGTGCCCGCACCTTCAGTGCTTGGCCCCTAATAATAAGGGAACCTTTTTGCCATTTATAGTGCCACCTATTGTCCGATCTGCATGAAACTCGGCACGCTTGTTCACCATGTCATGACACATATGCTCAGCGATTTTCGTGATGTTCTGAGTTTTTGTTTAGGATTTATAGGCTTTTGACTGTATTTTGCCCCGCCCATTTTCCAAATGACCCTGTTATAGCCAACCAAATGCAAAAATTCTACTTTTTTTCAAAAACTATTGATCGAGAGAGTCCAGAGAAATGTCCTAGACTGGTTTGGCTCCGGTCGGGCGAAAAACCAGGGACTAGTTCGCAAAAGTAGGTTTTGGACAAAATTCGACATAGCAGAATTTTTTTCTGGCCTAAATCGAAATCGGAGATGGCCATTTTGTCCGCCTTGAGCCAAGGATTCCAACGATTTGGGGCACTTGATCCTGGGACAAACGGTCTAAGAGCTATGATAAATTTTGAACTTTTGGTTGCTGTAGCGCCACCTATGGGCCATTCGGGGTCATACTCTGATAGGTTGTCCCCAAATTGAGGCCTACCATCTGGCCAGGTTTCACGTCTCTAGGCCTTACGGTTTGGCCTGCACGATGCGTTTTACGAATCCTTAATTACAATAGGGTTTCAGCATTTCATGCTTGAACCCCTAATAAGATTGAAGGCTTTTTGCCAGTTACAGCGCCACCTATGGTCCGATCTCCATGAAACTCTGCATGCTTCCTCACCATGTTCTGACACATATGCTCATCAATTTTGGTGAAGTTCTGAATTTTCATATGGGATTTATAGGCTTTTTAGTGTATTTTGCCACGCCCCTTTTCTAAATGACCCTGTTACAGCCACCCAAATGCAAAAGTTCAACTTTTTTTTCGATATTTATTGATCTAGAGAGTCCAGAGAAATGTCCTAGACTGGTTTGGTTCCGATCTGGTGAAAAACCTAGGACTAGTTTGCAAAAGTAGGTTTCGGACAAAATTCGACATAGCAGAAAATTTTTCTGGCCTAAATCGAAATTGGAGATAGCCATTTTGTCCGCCTTGAGCCAGGGATCACAGTGGTGTGAGACACTTGAGTCTAGGACAAACGGACTCTAGGAGTTATGGGCGATGTAGTACTTTTGCACTAAATCTGTAGCTGTAGCACAACGTAAAATTTGTTTGCGCGGTATTTGAGAACGGTTTGACGAATCAACACGAATTCCATAACTTTTTGTCGGTACAGTGTGGAGATGATACGATTCGATTTTGGTGAAAATCGGACAAACGGTCTAGGAGGAGTTCGACAAAGTAGGTTTTGACTGAAAATCAAGATGGCGGACAGGAAGTTCGGCCAAATATGGCAAACTTGGTATCTATGTTCTCAGCGTGACCCAGCGAATCTATTGAGACCAGTGGCATTTCAATAGGCAGATGTCTTCAAAGGTTATTAGCCTTTTTGGAAATGTTGTTATAACTTTTGACCACAAGGTGGCGCTGTTTCGAAACTTCTCACGCTCCTTCAGGGCATCGTGCTGATGACCCATACCATGTTTCGTAACAATCCATTCATGCGTTCTTAAAATACAGCATTTTAGCACAAAATTCAAAATGGCCGACAGCCAAAATGGCCGACATGGTAAAATTGGATATCAGTCGACTCAGCATGTTGGCCTGAATCTAACGAGACCAATTTGATGATTTTTGGGCAAACTGTTCAGAAGTTATAAGCAAAAATAGCCATTTTTCATATCTCCGGACCAGTAGGTGGCGCTGCGCCGAAACGCAGCATGTAGCCTCAAGTCATGCTTGTGATGACATGTGGCAAATTTGGTCTGAATCCAACAAAGCGTTGCGGAGATACAGCCTTACGTCTGTTTTCGCAAGCGCTACATAAAATTTGTTTGTGGGTTTTTTCGAAAATTGCTAAGCGAATCAACTTGAATTCCATAACTTTTTGTCGGCATGGTCTGTAGATGATCTGATTCAATTTTCATGGAAATTGGAGCAACGGCCTAGGAGGAGTTCGAAAAAGTAGCTTTTTCGGAAAATTCAAAATGGCGGAAAACTTTTCATGGCGCAAAATGACGTCATTGGGTGCAATCGAATCGTCACGAGGTCAGGAATCAGAGGAAAAAAGAATTTTGTTTCTAGCCCTTGTGGTTCAAAAGTTATTAGAATAAACATGAGTGAAACTTTGGACAGTTGGTGGCGCTAGAGGGAATGACTTAGACACACCAAAATTGGTGTATTTAATGTTGGGACTGTCCTCTATCCGAATGTCAAACCATTACAACTTTCCCGCGATCGGTTCTATGGGCTGCCATAGACTCCCAGAGCGGAAGAAGAAGAAGAATTATTTTTGGTACGGGAACAGATACAATAGGTGCCCGCACCTTCAGTGCTTGGCCCCTAATAATAAGGGAACCTTTTTGCCATTTATAGCGCCACCTATGGTCCGATCTGCATGAAACTCGGCACGCTTGTTCACCATGTCATGACACATATGCTCAGCGATTTTCGTGATGTTCTGAGTTTTTGTTTAGGATTTATAGGCTTTTGACTGTATTTTGCCCCGCCCATTTTCCAAATGACCCTGTTATAGCCAACCAAATGCAAAAATTCTACTTTTTTTCAAAAACTATTGATCGAGAGAGTCCAGAGAAATGTCCTAGACTGGTTTGGCTCCGGTCGGGCGAAAAACCAGGGACTAGTTCGCAAAAGTAGGTTTTGGACAAAATTCGACATAGCAGAAAATTTTTCTGGCCTAAATCGAAATCGGAGATGGCCATTTTGTCTGCCTTGAGCCAAGGATTCCAACGATTTGGGGCACTTGATCCTGGGACAAACGGTCTAAGAGCTATGATCAATTTTGAACTTTTGGTTGCTGTAGCGCCACCTATGGGCCATTCGGGGTCATACTCTGATAGGTTGTCCCCAAATTGAGGCCTACCATCTGGCCAGGTTTCACGTCTCTAGGCCTTACGGTTTGGCCTGCACGATGCGTTTTACGAATCCTTAATTACAATAGGGTTTCAGCATTTCATGCTTGAACCCCTAATAAGATTGAAGGCTTTTTGCCAGTTACAGCGCCACCTATGGTCCGATCTCCATGAAACTCTGCATGCTTCCTCACCATGTTCTGACACATATGCTCATCAATTTTGGTGAAGTTCTGAATTTTCATATGGGATTTATAGGCTTTTTAGTGTATTTTGCCACGCCCCTTTTCTAAATGACCCTGTTACAGCCACCCAAATGCAAAAGTTCAACTTTTTTTCCGATATTTATTGATCTAGAGAGTCCAGAGAAATGTCCTAGACTGGTTTGGTTCCGATCTGGTGAAAAACCTAGGACTAGTTTGCAAAAGTAGGTTTCGGACAAAATTCGACATAGCAGAAAATTTTTCAGGCCTAAATCGAAATTGGAGATAGCCATTTTGTCCACCTTGAGCCAGGGATCACAGTGGTGTGAGACACTTGAGTCTAGGACAAACGGACTCTAGGAGTTATGGGCGATGTAGTACTTTTGCACTAAATCTGTAGCTGTAGCACAACGTAAAATTTGTTTGCGCGGTATTTGAGAACGGTTTGACGAATCAACACGAATTCCATAACTTTTTGTCGGTACAGTGTGGAGATGATACGATTCGATTTTGGTGAAAATCGGACAAACGGTCTAGGAGGAGTTCGACAAAGTAGGTTTTGACTGAAAATCAAGATGGCGGACAGGAAGTTCGGCCAAATATGGCAAACTTGGTATCTATGTTCTCAGCGTGACCCAGCGAATCTATTGAGACCAGTGGCATTTCAATAGGCAGATGTCTTCAAAGGTTATTAGCCTTTTTGGAAATGTTGTTATAACTTTTGACCACAAGGTGGCGCTGTTTCGAAACTTCTCACGCTCCTTCAGGGCATCGTGCTGATGACCCATACCATGTTTCGTAACAATCCATTCATGCGTTCTTAAAATACAGCATTTTAGCACAAAATTCAAAATGGCCGACAGCCAAAATGGCCGACATGGTAAAATTGGATATCAGTCGACTCAGCATGTTGGCCTGAATCTAACGAGACCAATTTGATGATTTTTGGGCAAACTGTTCAGAAGTTATAAGCAAAAATAGCCATTTTTCATATCTCCGGACCAGTAGGTGGCGCTGCGCCGAAACGCAGCATGTAGCCTCAAGTCATGCTTGTGATGACATGTGGCAAATTTGGTCTGAATCCAACAAAGCGTTGCGGAGATACAGCCTTACGTCTGTTTTCGCAAGCGCTACGTAAAATTTGTTTGTGGGTTTTTTCGAAAATTGCTAAGCGAATCAACTTGAATTCCATAACTTTTTGTCGGCATGGTCTGTAGATGATCTGATTAAATTTTCATGGAAATTGGAGCAACGGCCTAGGAGGAGTTCGAAAAAGTAGCTTTTTCGGAAAATTCAAAATGGCGGAAAACTTTTCATGGCGCAAAATGACGTCATTGGGTGCAATCGAATCGTCACGAGGTCAGGAATCAGAGGAAAAAAGAATTTTGTTTCTAGCCCTTGTGGTTCAAAAGTTATTAGAATAAACATGAGTGAAACTTTGGACAGTTGGTGGCGCTAGAGGGAATGACTTAGACACACCAAAATTGGTGTATTTAATGTTGGGACTGTCCTCTATCCGAATGTCAAACCATTACAACTTTCCCGCGATCGGTTCTATGGGCTGCCATAGACTCCCAGAGCGGAAGAAGAAGAAGAATTATTTTTGGTACGGGAACAGATACAATAGGTGCCCGCACCTTCAGTGCTTGGCCCCTAAATATAGCTGCAAGCAGCAATCACCGGGGCCAAGCGCAAGCAAGACGACAAGACATGCCAAAGTGGCTGGGAGTGTGAGACCCACTGCAGCAAGGAGCAATTAAAGACATTTGAAGATGAATTTTGGCAAAATGGTTGAAAAATCACATACAATAACTAAAAATATGATTATCACTTTCGACCAATAGGTGGCGCAGTTACGAAACTGATGTGATGTGGTCAGAGTGAAGTGACAATGACACATACAAAGTTTGGTGTCAATATGTCAAGGCATTGCAGATATAAAGCCTGAATAGTCATTTTGGCATCATGCCTCAACTTTGCCACTGCGGTATACGAAAACGGTTTTGTCTATCGACACGAAATCCATAACTTTTACTCGGCACAGTCTGGAGATGACACGATCCGATTTTGGTGAAAATCGGACGTTCGGTCTAGGAGGAGTTCGAAAAAGTAGGTTTTAAAAGAAAATAAAGATGGCGGACAGGAACTTTGATTGACTATGGCAAAATTGGTATCTATGTTTTCAGCATAACCCAAGGAATCTATTGAGATCAGTGTCATTACTATAGGCAAATTTATTCAAAAGTTATTAGCATTTTTGGAAATTTCATTATAACTTTTGACCAAAAGGTGGCGCTGTCTCATAAATTTTTGAGTACTTTTAGGGCGTTGTACTGATGACCCATACTGAGTTTCGTAACGATACGTTCATGCGTTCATAAAATACAGCATTTTAGCACATAATTCAAAATGGCCGACAGCCAAAATGGCCGATATGGGAAAATTGGATATAGGTCAACTCAACACGACGCCCTGAATCTAACGAGACCACTTTTGTGATTTTTGGACAAACCGTTCAGAAGTTATAAGCAAAAACATAAATTCTTCATATCTCCGGACCAGTAGGTGGCGCTGTGCCGAAACGCAGCATGTAGCCTCAGGTCATGCTTGTGATTACATGTACCAAATTTGGTCTGAATCCGATAAAGCGTTGTGGAGATACGGCCTTACGTCTGTTTTCGCAAGCGCTACGTAAAATTTATTTGCGCGGTATTCGAGAACGGTAATTCGAATCAACTTGAATTCCATAACTTTTGGTCATCAAGGTCTGGAGATGATCTGGTTCATTTTTCGTGAAATTCGGAGCAACGGCCTAGGAGGAGTTCGAAAAAGTAGGTTTTTCGGAAAATTCAAAATGGCGGGAAAACTATTATGACGGAAAATGACGTCATAGGGTGCAGTCGAATCGTCGTGAGCTCATGAATCAGAGGAAAAAAGAATTTTGTTTCTAGCCCTTGTGGTTCAAAAGTTATTAGCATAAACATGAGTGAAACTTTGGACAGCTGGTGGCGCTAGAGGGAATGAGTTGGAGACTCCAAATTTGCTATGGTGATAGTTCAGGCTGTCCTCTATCACTGTGCCAATATTCATAAGTTTCCCGCAAACGGTTCTATAGGCTGCCATAGACGCCCAGTCGGAAGAAGAAAAAGAAAAAGAAAAAGAAAAAGAAAAAGAAGAATAAGAACGGGAACAGATACAATAGGTGCCCGCACCTTCAGTGCTTGGCCCCTAAAAAGAAAAAGAAAAAGAAGAATAAGAACGGGAACAGATACAATAGGTGCCCGCACCTTCAGTGCTTGGCCCCTAAATATAGCTGCAAGCAGCCATTACGGGGCCAAGCGCAAAAGCAGACGACGAGATATGCCTACATGGCTGAAAGTGTGAGACAAACTGCAGGAAGGAGCAATTAAAGACATTTGAAGATGAATTTTGGCAAAATGGTTGAAAAATCACATACAATAACTAAAAATATGATTATCACTTTCGACCAATAGGTGGCGCAATTACGAAACTGATGTGATGTGGTCAGAGTGAAGTGACAATGACACATACAAAGTTTGGTGTCAATATGTCAAGGCATTGCAGATATAAAGCCTGAATAGTCATTTTGGCATCATGCCTCAACTTTGCCACAGCGGTATACGAAAACGGTTTCGTCTATCGACACGAAATCCATAACTTTTACTCGGCACGGTCTGGAGATGACACGATCCGATTTTGGTGAAAATCGGACGTTCGGTCTAGGAGGAGTTTGAAAAAGTAGGTTTTAAAAGAAAATAAAGATGGCGGACAGGAAGTTTGACTGACAATGGCAAAATTGGTATCTATGTTTTCAGCATAACCCAAGGAATCTATTGAGATCAGTGTCATTACTATAGGCAAATTTAATCAAAAGTTATTAGCATTTTTGGAAATTTCATTATAACTTTTGACCAAAAGGTGGCGCTGTCTCATAATCTTTTGAGTACCTTTAGGGCCTTGTACTGATGACCCATACTGAGTTTCGTAACGATACGTTCATGCGTTCATAAAATACAGCATTTTAGCACATAATTCAAAATGGCCGACAGCCAAAATGGCCGATATGGGAAAATTGGATATCAGTCAACTCAATATGACGCCCTGAATCTATCGAGACCACTTTTATGATTTTTGGACAAACCGTTCAGAAGTTATAAGCAAAAACATAAATTCTTCATATCTCCGGACCAGTAGGTGGCGCTGCGCCGAAACGCAGCATGTAGCCTCAGGTCATGCTTGTGATGACATGTACCAAATTTGGTCTGAATCCGATAAAGCGTTGTGGAGATACAGCTTTACGTCTGTTTTCGCAAGCGCTACGTAAAATTTATTTGCGCGGTATTCGAGAACGGTAATTCGAATCAACTTGAATTCCATAACTTTTGGTCTTCAAGGTCTGGAGATGATCTGGTTCAATTTTCGTGAAATTCGGAGCAACGGTCTAGGAGGAGTTCGAAAAAGTAGGTTTTTCGGAAAATTCAAAATGGCGGGAAAACTTTTATGACGGAAAATGACGTCATATGGTGCAATCGAATCGTCGTGAGCTCAGGAATCAGAGGAAAAAAGAATTTAGTTTCTAGCCCTTGTGGTTCAAAAGTTATTAGCATAAACATGAGTGAAACTTTGGACAGCTGGTGGCGCTAGAGGGAATGAGTTGGAGACTCCAAATTTGCTATGGTGATAGTTCAGGCTGTCCTCTATCACTGTGCCAATTTGTATAAGTTTCCCGCAAACGGTTCTATAGGCTGCCATAGACGCCCAGTCGGAAGAAAAAGAAAAAGAAGAATAAGAACGGGAACAGATACAATAGGTGCCCGCACCTTCAGTGCTTGGCCCCTAAATATAGCTGCAAGCAGCCATTACGGGGCCAAGCGCAAGCAAGACGACAAGACATGCCAAAGTGGCTGGGAGTGTGAGACCAACTGCAGCAAGGATCAATTGAAGACATTTAAAGATGAATTTTGGCAAAATGGTTGAAAAATCACATACAATAACTAAAAATATGATTATCACCTTCGACCAATAGGTGGCGCAGTTACGAAACTGATGTGATGTGGTCAGAGTGAAGTGACAATGACACATACAAAGTTTGGTGTCAATATGTCGAGGCATTGCATATATAAAGCCTGAATAGTCATTTTGGCATCATGCCTCAATTTTGCCACTGCGGTATACAAAAACGGTTTCGTCTATCGACACGAAATCCATAACTTTTACTCGGCACCGTCTGGAGATGACACGATCCGATTTTGGTGAAAATCGGACGTTCGGTCTAGGAGGAGTTTGAAAAAGTAGGTTTTAAAAGAAAATAAAGATGGCGGACAGGAAGTTTGACTGACTACACCAAAATTGGTATCTATGTTTTCAGCATAACCCAAGGAATCTATTGAGATCAGTGTCATTACTATAGGCAAATTTATTCAAAAGTTATTAGCATTTTTGGAAATTTCATTATAACTTTTGACCAAAAGGTGGCGCTGTCTCATAATCTTTTGAGTACCTTTAGGGCGTTGTACTGATGACCCATACTGAGTTTCGTAACGATACGTTCATGCATTCATAAAATACAGCATTTTAGCACATAATTCAAAATGGCCGACAGCCAAAATGGCCGATATGGACAAATTGGATATCAGTCAACTCAAAATGACGCCCTGAATCTATCGAGACCACTTTTATGATTTTTGGACAAACCGTTCAGAAGTTATAAGCAAAAATAGCCTTTTTTCATATCTCCGGACCAGTAGGTGGCGCTGCGCCGAAACGGAGCATGTAGCCTCAGGTCACGCTTGTGATGACATGTAGGAAGTTTGGTTTGAATACGATTAAGCGTTGCGGAGATACAGCCTTACGTCTGTTTTTGCAAGCGCTACGTAAAATTTGTTTGTGGGTTTTTTCGAAAATTGCTAAGCGAATCAACTTGAATTCCATAACTTTTTGTCGGCATGGTCTGTAGATGATCTGATTAAATTTTCATGGAAATTGGAGCAACGGCCTAGGAGGAGTTCGAAAAAGTCGAATCGTCACGAGGTCAGGAATCAGAGGAAAAAATAATTTTGTTTCTAGCCCTTGTGGTTCAAAAGTTATTAGAATAAACATGAGTGAAACTTTGGACAGTTGGTGGCGCTAGAGGGAATGACTTAGACACACCAAAATTGGTGTATTTAATGTTGGGACTGTCCTCTATCCGAATGTCAAACCATTACAACTTTCCCGCGATCGGTTCTATGGGCTGCCATAGACTCCCAGAGCGGAAGAAGAAGAAGAATTATTTTTGGTACGGGAACAGATACAATAGGTGCCCGCACCTTCAGTGCTTGGCCCCTAATAATAAGGGAACCTTTTTGCCATTTATAGTGCCACCTATTGTCCGATCTGCATGAAACTCGGCACGCTTGTTCACCATGTCATGACACATATGCTCAGCGATTTTCGTGATGTTCTGAGTTTTTGTTTAGGATTTATAGGCTTTTGACTGTATTTTGCCCCGCCCATTTTCCAAATGACCCTGTTATAGCCAACCAAATGCAAAAATTCTACTTTTTTTCAAAAACTATTGATCGAGAGAGTCCAGAGAAATGTCCTAGACTGGTTTGGCTCCGGTCGGGCGAAAAACCAGGGACTAGTTCGCAAAAGTAGGTTTTGGACAAAATTCGACATAGCAGAATTTTTTTCTGGCCTAAATCGAAATCGGAGATGGCCATTTTGTCCGCCTTGAGCCAAGGATTCCAACGATTTGGGGCACTTGATCCTGGGACAAACGGTCTAAGAGCTATGATAAATTTTGAACTTTTGGTTGCTGTAGCGCCACCTATGGGCCATTCGGGGTCATACTCTGATAGGTTGTCCCCAAATTGAGGCCTACCATCTGGCCAGGTTTCACGTCTCTAGGCCTTACGGTTTGGCCTGCACGATGCGTTTTACGAATCCTTAATTACAATAGGGTTTCAGCATTTCATGCTTGAACCCCTAATAAGATTGAAGGCTTTTTGCCAGTTACAGCGCCACCTATGGTCCGATCTCCATGAAACTCTGCATGCTTCCTCACCATGTTCTGACACATATGCTCATCAATTTTGGTGAAGTTCTGAATTTTCATATGGGATTTATAGGCTTTTTAGTGTATTTTGCCACGCCCCTTTTCTAAATGACCCTGTTACAGCCACCCAAATGCAAAAGTTCAACTTTTTTTTCGATATTTATTGATCTAGAGAGTCCAGAGAAATGTCCTAGACTGGTTTGGTTCCGATCTGGTGAAAAACCTAGGACTAGTTTGCAAAAGTAGGTTTCGGACAAAATTCGACATAGCAGAAAATTTTTCTGGCCTAAATCGAGATTGGAGATAGCCATTTTGTCCGCCTTGAGCCAGGAATCACAGTGGTGTGAGACACTTGAGTCTAGGACAAACGGACTCTAGGAGTTATGGGCGATGTAGTACTTTTGCACTAAATCTGTAGCTGTAGCACAACGTAAAATTTGTTTGCGCGGTATTTGAGAACGGTTTGACGAATCAACACGAATTCCATAACTTTTTGTCGGTACAGTGTGGAGATGATACGATTCGATTTTGGTGAAAATCGGACAAACGGTCTAGGAGGAGTTCGACAAAGTAGGTTTTGACTGAAAATCAAGATGGCGGACAGGAAGTTCGGCCAAATATGGCAAACTTGGTATCTATGTTCTCAGCGTGACCCAGCGAATCTATTGAGACCAGTGGCATTTCAATAGGCAGATGTATTCAAAGGTTATTAGCCTTTTTGGAAATGTTGTTATAACTTTTGACCACAAGGTGGCGCTGTTTCGAAACTTCTCACGCTCCTTCAGGGCATCGTGCTGATGAACCATACCATGTTTCGTAACAATCCATTCATGCGTTCTTAAAATACAGCATTTTAGCACAAAATTCAAAATGGCCGACAGCCAAAATGGCCGACATGGTAAAATTGGATATCAGTCGACTCAGCATGTTGGCCTGAATCTAACGAGACCAATTTGATGATTTTTGGGCAAACTGTTCAGAAGTTATAAGCAAAAATAGCCATTTTTCATATCTCCGGACCAGTAGGTGGCGCTGCGCCGAAACGCAGCATGTAGCCTCAAGTCATGCTTGTGATGACATGTGGCAAATTTGGTCTGAATCCAACAAAGCGTTGCGGAGATACAGCCTTACGTCTGTTTTCGCAAGCGCTACATAAAATTTGTTTGTGGGTTTTTTCGAAAATTGCTAAGCGAATCAACTTGAATTCCATAACTTTTTGTCGGCATGGTCTGTAGATGATCTGATTAAATTTTCATGGAAATTGGAGCAACGGCCTAGGAGGAGTTCGAAAAAGTAGCTTTTTCGGAAAATTCAAAATGGCGGAAAACTTTTCATGGCGCAAAATGACGTCATTGGGTGCAATCGAATCGTCACGAGGTCAGGAATCAGAGGAAAAAATAATTTTGTTTCTAGCCCTTGTGGTTCAAAAGTTATTAGAATAAACATGAGTGAAACTTTGGACAGTTGGTGGCGCTAGAGGGAATGACTTAGACACACCAAAATTGGTGTATTTAATGTTGGGACTGTCCTCTATCCGAATGTCAAACCATTACAACTTTCCCGCGATCGGTTCTATGGGCTGCCATAGACTCCCAGAGCGGAAGAAGAAGAAGAATTATTTTTGGTACGGGAACAGATACAATAGGTGCCCGCACCTTCAGTGCTTGGCCCCTAATAATAAGGGAACCTTTTTGCCATTTATAGCGCCACCTATGGTCCGATCTGCATGAAACTCGGCACGCTTGTTCACCATGTCATGACACATATGCTCAGCGATTTTCGTGATGTTCTGAGTTTTTGTTTAGGATTTATAGGCTTTTGACTGTATTTTGCCCCGCCCATTTTCCAAATGACCCTGTTATAGCCAACCAAATGCAAAAATTCTACTTTTTTTCAAAAACTATTGATCGAGAGAGTCCAGAGAAATGTCCTAGACTGGTTTGGCTCCGGTCGGGCGAAAAACCAGGGACTAGTTCGCAAAAGTAGGTTTTGGACAAAATTCGACATAGCAGAATTTTTTTCTGGCCTAAATCGAAATCGGAGATGGCCATTTTGTCTGCCTTGAGCCAAGGATTCCAACGATTTGGGGCACTTGATCCTGGGACAAACGGTCTAAGAGCTATGATCAATTTTGAACTTTTGGTTGCTGTAGCGCCACCTATGGGCCATTCGGGGTCATACTCTGATAGGTTGTCCCAAATTGAGGCCTACCATCTGGCCAGGTTTCACGTCTCTAGGCCTTACGGTTTGGCCTGCACGATGCGTTTTACGAATCCTTAATTACAATAGGGTTTCAGCATTTCATGCTTGAACCCCTAATAAGATTGAAGGCTTTTTGCCAGTTACAGCGCCACCTATGGTCCGATCTCCATGAAACTCTGCATGCTTCCTCACCATGTTCTGACACATATGCTCATCAATTTTGGTGAAGTTCTGAATTTTCATATGGGATTTATAGGCTTTTTAGTGTATTTTGCCACGCCCCTTTTCTAAATGACCCTGTTACAGCCACCCAAATGCAAAAGTTCAACTTTTTTTCCGATATTTATTGATCTAGAGAGTCCAGAGAAATGTCCTAGACTGGTTTGGTTCCGATCTGGTGAAAAACCTAGGACTAGTTTGCAAAGTAGGTTTCGGACAAAATTCGACATAGCAGAAAATTTTTCAGGCCTAAATCGAAATTGGAGATAGCCATTTTGTCCACCTTGAGCCAGGGATCACAGTGGTGTGAGACACTTGAGTCTAGGACAAACGGACTCTAGGAGTTATGGGCGATGTAGTACTTTTGCACTAAATCTGTAGCTGTAGCACAACGTAAAATTTGTTTGCGCGGTATTTGAGAACGGTTTGACGAATCAACACGAATTCCATAACTTTTTGTCGGTACAGTGTGGAGATGATACGATTCGATTTTGGTGAAAATCGGACAAACGGTCTAGGAGGAGTTCGACAAAGTAGGTTTTGACTGAAAATCAAGATGGCGGACAGGAAGTTCGGCCAAATATGGCAAACTTGGTATCTATGTTCTCAGCGTGACCCAGCGAATCTATTGAGACCAGTGGCATTTCAATAGGCAGATGTCTTCAAGGTTATTAGCCTTTTTGGAAATGTTGTTATAACTTTTGACCACAAGGTGGCGCTGTTTCGAAACTTCTCACGCTCCTTCAGGGCATCGTGCTGATGACCCATACCATGTTTCGTAACAATCCATTCATGCGTTCTTAAAATACAGCATTTTAGCACAAAATTCAAAATGGCCGACAGCCAAAATGGCCGACATGGTAAAATTGGATATCAGTCGACTCAGCATGTTGGCCTGAATCTAACGAGACCAATTTGATGATTTTTGGGCAAACTGTTCAGAAGTTATAAGCAAAAATAGCCATTTTTCATATCTCCGGACCAGTAGGTGGCGCTGCGCCGAAACGCAGCATGTAGCCTCAAGTCATGCTTGTGATGACATGTGGCAAATTTGGTCTGAATCCAACAAAGCGTTGCGGAGATACAGCCTTACGTCTGTTTTCGCAAGCGCTACGTAAAATTTGTTTGTGGGTTTTTTCGAAAATTGCTAAGCGAATCAACTTGAATTCCATAACTTTTTGTCGGCATGGTCTGTAGATGATCTGATTAAATTTTCATGGAAATTGGAGCAACGGCCTAGGAGGAGTTCGAAAAAGTAGCTTTTTCGGAAAATTCAAAATGGCGGAAAACTTTTCATGGCGCAAAATGACGTCATTGGGTGCAATCGAATCGTCACGAGGTCAGGAATCAGAGGAAAAAATAATTTTGTTTCTAGCCCTTGTGGTTCAAAAGTTATTAGAATAAACATGAGTGAAACTTTGGACAGTTGGTGGCGCTAGAGGGAATGACTTAGACACACCAAAATTGGTGTATTTAATGTTGGGACTGTCCTCTATCCGAATGTCAAACCATTACAACTTTCCCGCGATCGGTTCTATGGGCTGCCATAGACTCCCAGAGCGGAAGAAGAAGAAGAATTATTTTTGGTACGGGAACAGATACAATAGGTGCCCGCACCTTCAGTGCTTGGCCCCTAAATATAGCTGCAAGCAGCAATCACCGGGGCCAAGCGCAAGCAAGACGACAAGACATGCCAAAGTGGCTGGGAGTGTGAGACCCACTGCAGCAAGGAGCAATTAAAGACATTTGAAGATGAATTTTGGCAAAATGGTTGAAAAATCACATACAATAACTAAAAATATGATTATCACTTTCGACCAATAGGTGGCGCAGTTACGAAACTGATGTGATGTGGTCAGAGTGAAGTGACAATGACACATACAAAGTTTGGTGTCAATATGTCAAGGCATTGCAGATATAAAGCCTGAATAGTCATTTTGGCATCATGCCTCAACTTTGCCACTGCGGTATACGAAAACGGTTTTGTCTATCGACACGAAATCCATAACTTTTACTCGGCACAGTCTGGAGATGACACGATCCGATTTTGGTGAAAATCGGACGTTCGGTCTAGGAGGAGTTCGAAAAAGTAGGTTTTAAAAGAAAATAAAGATGGCGGACAGGAACTTTGATTGACTATGGCAAAATTGGTATCTATGTTTTCAGCATAACCCAAGGAATCTATTGAGATCAGTGTCATTACTATAGGCAAATTTATTCAAAAGTTATTAGCATTTTTGGAAATTTCATTATAACTTTTGACCAAAAGGTGGCGCTGTCTCATAAATTTTTGAGTACTTTTAGGGCGTTGTACTGATGACCCATACTGAGTTTCGTAACGATACGTTCATGCGTTCATAAAATACAGCATTTTAGCACATAATTCAAAATGGCCGACAGCCAAAATGGCCGATATGGGAAAATTGGATATAGGTCAACTCAACACGACGCCCTGAATCTAACGAGACCACTTTTGTGATTTTTGGACAAACCGTTCAGAAGTTATAAGCAAAAACATAAATTCTTCATATCTCCGGACCAGTAGGTGGCGCTGTGCCGAAACGCAGCATGTAGCCTCAGGTCATGCTTGTGATTACATGTACCAAATTTGGTCTGAATCCGATAAAGCGTTGTGGAGATACGGCCTTACGTCTGTTTTCGCAAGCGCTACGTAAAATTTATTTGCGCGGTATTCGAGAACGGTAATTCGAATCAACTTGAATTCCATAACTTTTGGTCATCAAGGTCTGGAGATGATCTGGTTCATTTTTCGTGAAATTCGGAGCAACGGCCTAGGAGGAGTTCGAAAAAGTAGGTTTTTCGGAAAATTCAAAATGGCGGGAAAACTATTATGACGGAAAATGACGTCATAGGGTGCAGTCGAATCGTCGTGAGCTCATGAATCAGAGGAAAAAAGAATTTTGTTTCTAGCCCTTGTGGTTCAAAAGTTATTAGCATAAACATGAGTGAAACTTTGGACAGCTGGTGGCGCTAGAGGAATGAGTTGGAGACTCCAAATTTGCTATGGTGATAGTTCAGGCTGTCCTCTATCACTGTGCCAATATTCATAAGTTTCCCGCAAACGGTTCTATAGGCTGCCATAGACGCCCAGTCGGAAGAAGAAAAAGAAAAAGAAAAAGAAAAAGAAAAAGAAGAATACATGCCAAAGTGGCTGGGAGTGTGAGACCCACTGCAGCAAGGAGCAATTAAAGACATTTGAAGATGAATTTTGGCAAAATGGTTGAAAAATCACATACAATAACTAAAAATATGATTATCACTTTCGACCAATAGGTGGCGCAGTTACGAAACTGATGTGATGTGGTCAGAGTGAAGTGACAATGACACATACAAAGTTTGGTGTCAATATGTCAAGGCATTGCAGATATAAAGCCTGAATAGTCATTTTGGCATCATGCCTCAACTTTGCCACTGCGGTATACGAAAACGGTTTTGTCTATCGACACGAAATCCATAACTTTTACTCGGCACAGTCTGGAGATGACACGATCCGATTTTGGTGAAAATCGGACGTTCGGTCTAGGAGGAGTTTGAAAAAGTAGGTTTTAAAAGAAAATAAAGATGGCGGACAGGAACTTTGATTGACTATGGCAAAATTGGTATCTATGTTTTCAGCATAACCCAAGGAATCTATTGAGATCAGTGTCATTACTATAGGCAAATTTATTCAAAAGTTATTAGCATTTTTGGAAATTTCATTATAACTTTTGACCAAAAGGTGGCGCTGTCTCATAAATTTTTGAGTACTTTTAGGGCGTTGTACTGATGACCCATACTGAGTTTCGTAACGATACGTTCATGCGTTCATAAAATACAGCATTTTAGCACATAATTCAAAATGGCCGACAGCCAAAATGGCCGATATGGGAAAATTGAATATCAGTCAACTCAGCACGACGCCCTGAATCTAACGAGACCACTTTTGTGATTTTTGGACAAACCGTTCAGAAGTTATAAGCAAAAACATAAATTATTCATATCTCCGGACCAGTAGGTGGCGCTGCGCCGAAACGCAGCAAGTAACCTCAGGTCATGCTTGTGACGACATGTACCAAATTTGGTCTGAATCCGATAAAGCGTTGTGGAGATACGGCCTTACGTCTGTTTTTGCAAGCGCTACGTAAAATTTATTTGCGCGGTATTCGAGAACGGTAATTCGAATCAACTTGAATTCCATAACTTTTGGTCGTCATAGTCTGGAGATGATCTGGTTCATTTTTCGTGAAATTCGGAGCAACGGCCTAGGAGGAGTTCGAAAAAGTAGGTTTTTCGGAAAATTCAAAATGGCGGGAAAACTATTATGACGGAAAATGACGTCATAGGGTGCAGTCGAATCGTCGTGAGCTCAGGAATCAGAGGAAAAAAGAATGTTGTTTCTAGCCCTTGTGGTTCAAAAGTTATTAGCATAAACATGAGTGAAACTTTGGACAGCTGGTGGCGCTAGAGGGAATGAGTTGGAGACTCCAAATTTGCTATGGTGATAGTTCAGGCTGTCCTCTATCACTGTGCCAATTTGTATAAGTTTCCCGCAAACGGTTCTATAGGCTGCCATAGACGCCCAGTCGGAAGAAAAAGAAAAAAAAGAAAAAGAAAAAGAAGAAATATAGCTGCAAGCAGCCATTACGGGGCCAAGCGCAAAAGCAGACGACGAGATATGCCTACATGGCTGAAAGTGTGAGACAAACTGCAGCAAGGAGCAATTAAAGACATTTGAAGATGAATTTTGGCAAAATGGTTGAAAATCACATACAATAACTAAAAATATGATTATCACTTTCGACCAATAGGTGGCGCAATTACGAAACTGATGTGATGTGGTCAGAGTGAAGTGACAATGACACTTACAAAGTTTGGTGTCAATATGTCAAGGCATTGCAGATATAAAGCCTGAATAGTCATTTTGGCATCATGCCTCAACTTTGCCACTGCGGTATACGAAAACGGTTTTGTCTATCGACACGAAATCCATAACTTTTACTCGGCACAGTCTGGAGATGACACGATCCGATTTTGGTGAAAATCGGACGTTCGGTCTAGGAGGAGTTCGAAAAAGTAGGTTTTAAAAGAAAATAAAGATGGCGGACAGGAAGTTTGGCTGACTATGGCAAAATTGGTATCTATGTTTTCAGCATAACCCAAGGAATCTATTGAGACCAGTGTCATTACTATAGGCAAATTTATTCAAAAGTTATTAGCATTTTTGGAAATTTCATTATAACTTTTGACCAAAAGGTGGCGCTGTCTCATACATTTTTGAGTACCTTTAGGGAGTTGTACTGATGACTCATACTGAGTTTCGTAACGATACGTTCATGCGTTCATAAAATACAGCATTTTAGCACATAATTCAAAATGGCCGACAGCCAAAATGGCCGATATGGGAAAATTGGATATCAGTCAACTCAGCACGACGCCCTGAATCTAACGAGACCATTTTTGTGATTTTTGGACAAACCGTTCAGAAGTTATAAGCAAAAAAATAAATTCTTCATATCTCTGGACCAGTAGGTGGCGCTGCGCCGAAACGCAGCATGTAGCCTCAGGTCATGCTTGTGATGACATGTACCAAATTTGGTCTGAATCCGATAAAGCGTTGTGGAGATACGGCCTTACGTCTGTTTTTGCAAGCGCTACGTAAAATTTATTTGCGCGGTATTCGAGAACGGTAATTCGAATCAACTTGAATTCCATAACTTTTGGTCGTCAAGGGCTGGAGATGATCTGGTTAATTTTTCGTGAAATTCGGAGCAACGGCCTAGGAGGAGTTCGGAAAAGTAGGTTTTTCGGAAAATTCTAAATGGCGGGAAAACTATTATGACGGAAAATGACGTCATAGGGTGCAGTCGAATCGTCGTGAGCTCAGGAATCAGAGGAAAAAAGAATTTTGTTTCTAGCCCTTGTGGTTCAAAAGTTATTAGCATAAACATGAGTGAAACTTTGGACAGCTGGTGGCGCTAGAGGGAATGAGTTGGAGACGCCAAATTTGCTATGGTGATAGTTCAGGCTGTCCTCTATCACTGTGCCAATTTGTATAAGTTTCCCGCAAACGGTTCTATAGGCTGCCATAGACGCCCAGTCGGAAGAAAAAAAAGAAGAAGAAATATAGCTGCAAGCAGCCATTACGGGGCCAAGCGCAAAAGCAGACGACGAGATATGCCTACATGGCTGAAAGTGTGAGACAAACTGCAGCAAGGAGCAATTAAAGACATTTGAAGATGAATTTTGGCAAAATGGTTGAAAAATCACATACAATAACTAAAAATATGATTATCACTTTCGACCAGTAGGTGGCGCAGTTACGAAACTGATGTGATGTGGTCAGAGTGAAGTGACAATGACACATACAAAGTTTGGTGTCAATATGTCAAGGCATTGCAGATATAAAGCCTGAATAGTCATTTTGGCATTGTGCCTCAACTTTGCCACTGCGGTATACAAAAACGGTTTTGTCTATCGACACGAAATCCATAACTTTTACTCGGCACGGTCTGGAGATGACACGATCCGATTTTGGTGAAAATCGGACGTTCGGTCTAGGAGGAGTTCGAAAAAGTGTGTTTTAAAAGAAAATAAAGATGGCGGACAGGAAGTTTGGCTGACTATGGCAAAATTGGTATCTATGTTTTCAGCATAATCCAAGGAATCTATTGAGACCAGTGTCATTACTATAGGCAAATTTATTCAAAAGTTATTAGCATTTTTGGAAATTTCATTATAACTTTTGACCAAAAGGTGGCGCTGTCTCATAAATTTTTGAGTACCTTTAGGGAGTTGTACTGATGACTCATACTGAGTTTCGTAACGATACGTTCATGCGTTCATAAAATACAGCATTTTAGCACATAATTCAAAATGGCCGACAGCCAAAATGGCCGATATGGGAAAATTGGATATCAGTCAACTCAGCACGACGCCCTGAATCTAACGAGACCATTTTTGTGATTTTTGGACAAACCGTTCAGAAGTTATAAGCAAAAACATAAATTCTTCATATCTCTGGACAAGTAGGTGGCGCTGCGCCGAAACGCAGCATGTAGCCTCAGGTCATGCTTGTGATGACATGTACCAAATTTGGTCTGAATCCGATAAAGCGTTGTGGAGATACGGCCTTACGTCTATTTTCGCAAGCGCTACGTAAAATTTATTTGCGCGGTATTCGAGAACGGTAATTCGAATCAACTTGAATTCCATAACTTTTGGTTGTCAAGGTCTGGAGATGATCTGGTTCATTTTTCGTGAAATTCGGAGCAACGGCCTAGGAGGAGTTCGAAAAAGTAGTTTTTTCGGAAAATTCAAAATGGCGGGAAAACTATTATGACGGAAAATGACGTCATAGGGTGCAGTCGAATCGTCATGAGCTCAGGAATCAGAGGAAAAAAGAATTTTGTTTCTAGCCCTTGTGGTTCAAAAGTTATTAGCATAAACATGAGTGAAACTTTGGACAGCTGGTGGCGCTAGAGGGAATGAGTTGGAGACTCCAAATTTGCTATGGTGATAGTTCAGGCTGTCTTCTATCACTGTGCCAATTTGTATAAGTTTCCCGCAAACGGTTCTATAGGCTGCCATAGACGCCCAGTCGGAAGAAAAAGAAGAAAGAGAAGAAATATAGCTGCAAGCAGCAATCACCGGGGCCAAGCGCAAGCAAGACGACAAGACATGCCAAAGTGGCTGGAAGTGAGAGACCAACTGCAGCAAGGAGCAATTGAAGACATTTAAAGATGAATTTTGGCAAAATGGTTGAAAAATCACACACAATAACTAAAAATATGATTATCACTTTCGACCAATAGGTGGCGCAGTTACGAAACTGATGTGATGTGGTCAGAGTGAAGTGACAATGACACATACAAAGTTTGGTGTCAATATGTCAAGGCATTGCATATATTAAAGCCTGAATAGTCATTTTGGCATCATGCCTCAACTTTGCCACTGCAGTATATGAAAACGGTTTCGTCTATCGACACGAAATCCATAACTTTTACTCGGCATGGTCTGGAGATGACACGATCCGATTTTGGTGAAAATCGGACGTTCGGTCTAGGAGGAGTTCGAAAAAGTAGGTTTTAAAAGAAAATAAATATGGCGGACCGGAAGTTTGGCTGACTATGGCAAAATTGGTATCTATGTTTTCAGCATAACCCAAGGAATCTATTGAGATCAGTGTCATTACTATAGGCAAATTTATTCAAAAGTTATTAGCATTTTTGGAAATTTCATTATAACTTTTGACCAAAAGGTGGCGCTGTCTCATAAATTTTTGAGTACCTTTAGGGCCTTGTACTGATGACCCATACTGAGTTTCGTAACGATACGTTCATGCGTTCATAAAATACAGCATTTTAGCACATAATTCAAAATGGCCGACAGCCAAAATTGGCCGATATGGGAAAATTGGATATCAGCCAACTCAGCACGACGCCCTGAATCTAACGAGACCACTTTTGTGATTTTTGGACAAACCGTTCAGAAGTTATAAGCAAAAACATAAATTCTTCATATCTCCGGACCAGTAGGTGGCGCTGCGCCGAAACGCAGCATGTAGCCTCAAGTCATGCTTGTGATGACATGTACCAAATTTGGTCTGAATCCGACAAAGCGTTGTGGAGATACGGCCTTACGTCTGTTTTTGCAAGCGCTACGTAAAATGTATTTGCGCGGTATTCGAGAACGGTAATTCGAATCAACTTGAATTCCATAACTTTTGGTTGTCAAGGTCTGGAGATGATCTGGTTAATTTTTCGTGAAATTCGGAGCAACGGCCTAGGAGGAGTTCGAAAAAGTAGGTTTTTCGGAAAATTCAAAATGGCGGGAAAACTATTATAACGGAAAATGACGTCATATGGTGCAGTCGAATCGTCATGAGCTCAGGAATCAGAGGAAAAAAGAATTTTGTTTCTAGCCCTTGTGGTTCAAAAGTTATTAGCATAAACATGAGTGAAACTTTGGACAGCTGGTGGCGCTAGAGGGAATGAGTTGGAGACTCCAAATTTGCTATGGTGATAGTACAGGCTGTCCTCTATCACTGTGCCAATTTTCATAAGTTTCCCGCAAACGGTTCTATAGGCTGCCATAGACGCCCAGTCGGAAGAAAAAGAAAAAGAAATATAGCTGCAAGCAGCAATCACCGGGGCCAAGCGCAAGCAAGACGACAAGACATGCCAAAGTGGCTGGGAGTGTGAGACCAACTGCAGCTAGGAGCAATTGAAGACATTTAAAGAAGAATTTTGGCAAAATGGTTGAAAAATCACATACATTAACTAAAAATATGATTATCACTTTCGACCAATAGGTGGCGCAGTTACGAAACTGATGTGATGTGGTCAGAGTGAAGTGACAATGACATATACAAAGTTTGGTGTCAATATGGCAAGGCATTGCAGATATAAAGCCTGAATAGTCATTTTGGCATCATGCCTCAAATTTGCCACTGCGGTATACAAAAACGGTTTCGTCTATCGACACGAAATCCATAACTTTTACTCGGCACGGTCTGGAGATGACACGATCCGATTTTGGTGAAAATCGGACGTTCGGTCTAGGAGGAGTTCGAAAAAGTAGGTTTTAAAACAAAATAAAGATGGCGGACAGGAAGTTTGGCTGACTATGGCAAAATTGGTATCTATGTTTTCAGCATAACCCAAGGAATCTATTGAGATCAGTGTCATTACTATAGGCTAATTTATTCAAAAGTTATTAGCATTTTTGGAAATTTCATTATAACTTTTGACCAAAAGGTGGCGCTGTCTCATAAATTTTTGAGTACCTTTAGGGCGTTGTACTGATGACCCATACTGAGTTTCGTAACGATACGTTCATGCGTTCATAAAATACAGCATTTTAGCACATAATTCAAAATGGCCGACAGCCAAAATGGCCGATATGGGAAAATTGGATATCAGTCGACTCAGCACGATGCCCTGAATCTAACGAGACCACTTTTGTGATTTTTGGACAAACCGTTCAGAAGTTATAAGCAAAAATATAAATTCTTCATATCTCCGGACCAGTAGGTGGCGCTGCGCCGAAACGCAGCATGTAGCCTCAGGTCATGCTTTTGATGACATGCACCAAATTTGGTCTGAATCCGATAAAGCGTTGTGGAGATACAGCTTT
Source organism: Phoxinus phoxinus (assembly GCF_949152265.1). Lineage (NCBI taxonomy): Eukaryota > Metazoa > Chordata > Actinopteri > Cypriniformes > Leuciscidae > Phoxinus > Phoxinus phoxinus. Next base: position 37,894 of record NW_027639422.1, on the reverse strand, counting down.
ACGTCTGTTTTCGCAAGCGCTACGTAAAATTTATTTGCGCGGTATTCGAGAACGGTAATTCGAATCAACTTGAATTCCATAACTTTTGGTCTTCAATGTCTGGAGATGATCTGGTTAAATTTTCGTGAAATTCGGAGCAACGGTCTAGGAGGAGTTCGAAAAAGTAGGTTTTTCGGAAAATTCAAAATGGCGGGAAAACTTTTATGACGGAAAATGACGTCATAGGGTGCAATCGAATCGTCGTGAGCTCAGGAATCAGAGGAAAAAAGAATTTTGTTTCTAGCCCTTGTGGTTCAAAAGTTATTAGCATAAACATGAGTGAAACTTTGGACAGCTGGTGGCGCTAGAGGGAATGAGTTGGAGACTCCAAATTTGCTATGGTGATAGTTCAGGCTGTCCTCTATCACTGTGCCAATTTGTATAAGTTTCCCGCAAACGGTTCTATAGGCTGCCATAGACGCCCAGTCGGAAGAAAAAGAAAAAGAAGAATAAGAACGGGAACAGATACAATAGGTGCCCGCACCTTCAGTGCTTGGCCCCTAATAAGAACGGGAACAGATACAATAGGTGCCCGCACCTTCAGTGCTTGGCCCCTAAAAAGAAGAATAAGAACGGGAACAGATACAATAGGTGCCCGCACCTTCAGTGCTTGGCCCCTAAATATAGCTGCAAGCAGCAATCACCGGGGCCAAGCGCAAGCAAGACGACAAGACATGCCAAAGTGGCTGGGAGTGTGAGACCCACTGCAGCAAGGAGCAATTAAAGACATTTGAAGATGAATTTTGGCAAAATGGTTGAAAAATCACATACAATAACTAAAAATATGATTATCACTTTCGACCAATAGGTGGCGCAGTTACGAAACTGATGTGATGTGGTCAGAGTGAAGTGACAATGACACATACAAAGTTTGGTGTCAATATGTCAAGGCATTGCAGATATAAAGCCTGAATAGTCATTTTGGCATCATGCCTCAACTTTGCCACTGCGGTATACGAAAACGGTTTTGTCTATCGACACGAAATCCATAACTTTTACTCGGCACAGTCTGGAGATGACACGATCCGATTTTGGTGAAAATCGGACGTTCGGTCTAGGAGGAGTTCGAAAAAGTAGGTTTTAAAAGAAAATAAAGATGGCGGACAGGAACTTTGATTGACTATGGCAAAATTGGTATCTATGTTTTCAGCATAACCCAAGGAATCTATTGAGATCAGTGTCATTACTATAGGCACATTTATTCAAAAGTTATTAGCATTTTTGGAAATTTCATTATAACTTTTGACCAAAAGGTGGCGCTGTCTCATAAATTTTTGAGTACCTTTAGGGCGTTGTACTGATGACTCATACTGAGTTTCGTAACGATTCGTTCATGCGTTCATAAAATACAGCATTTTAGCACATAATTCAAAATGGCCGACAGCCAAAATGGCCGATATGGAAAAATTGGATATCAGTCAACTCAGCACGACGCCCTGAATCTAACGAGACCACTTTTGTGATTTTTGGACAAACCGTTCAGAAGTTATAAGCAAAAACATAAATTATTCATATCTCCGGGCCAGTAGGTGGCGCTGCGCCGAAACGCAGCATGTAGCCTCAGGTCATGCTTGTGATGACATGTACCAAATTTGGTCTGAATCTGATAAAGCGTTGTGGAGATACGGCCTTACGTCTGTTTTCGCAAGCGCTACGTAAAATTTATTTGCGCGGTATTTGAGAACGGTAATTCGAATCAACTTGAATTCCATAACTTTTGGTCGTCAAGGTCTGGAGATGATCTGGTTCATTTTTCGTGAAATTCGGAGCAACGGCCTAGGAGGAGTTTGAAAAAGTAGGTTTTTCGGAAAATTCAAAATGGCGGGAAAACTATTATGACGGAAAATGACGTCATATAGTGCAGTCGAATCGTCATGAGCTCAGGGATCAGAGGAAAAAAGAATTTTGTTTCTAGCCCTTGTGGTTCAAAAGTTATTAGCATAAACATGAGTGAAACTTTGGACAGCTGGTGGCGCTAGAGGGAATGAGTTGGAGACTCCAAATTTGCTATGGTGATAGTTCAGGCTGTCCTCTATCACTGTGCCAATTTTCATAAGTTTCCCGCAAACGGTTCTATAGGCTGCCATAGACGCCCAGTCGGAAGAAGAAAAAGAAAAAGAAATATAGCTGCAAGCAGCAATCACCGGGGCCAAGCGCAAGCAAGACGACAAGACATGCCAAAGTGGCTGGAAGTGAGAGACCAACTGCAGCAAGGAGCAATTGAAGACATTTAAAGATGAATTTTGGCAAAATGGTTGAAAAATCACATACATTAACTAAAAATATGATTATCACTTTCGACCAATAGGTGGCGCAGTTACGAAACTGATGTGATGTGGTCAGAGTGAAGTGACAATGACACTTACAAAGTTTGGTGTCAATATGTCAAGGCATTGCAGATATAAAGCCTGAATAGTCATTTTGGCATCATGCCTCAACTTTGCCACTGCGGTATACGAAAACGGTTTCGTCTATCGACACGAAATCCATAACTTTTACTCGGCACGGTCTGGAGATGACACGATCCGATTTTGGTGAAAATCGGACCTTCGGTCTAGGAGGAGTTCGAAAAAGTAGGTTTTAAAAGAAAATAAAGATGGCGGACAGGAAGTTTGGCTGACTATGGCAAAATTGGTATCTATGTTTTCAGCATGACCCAAGGAATCTATTGAGATCAGTGTCATTACTATAGGCAAATTTATTCAAAAGTTATTAGCATTTTTGGAAATTTCATTATAACTTTTGACCAAAAGGTGGCGCTGTCTCATAATCTTTTGAGTACCTTTAGGGCTTTGTACTGATGACCCATACTGAGTTTCGTAACGATACGTTCATGCGTTCATAAAATACAGCATTTTAGCACATAATTCAAAATGGCCGACAGCCAAAATGGCCGATATGGAAAAATTGGATATCAGTCAACTCAACATGACGCCTTGAATCTATCGAGACCACTTTTGTGATTTTTGGACAAACCGTTCAGAAGTTATAAGCAAAAATAGCCTTTTTTCATATCTCCAGACCAGTAGGTGGCGCTGCGCCGAAACGCAGCATGTAGCCTCAGGTCATGCTTGTGATGACATGTAGGAAGTTTGGTTTGAATACGATTAAGCGATGCGGAGATACAGCCTTATGTCTGTTTTTGCAAGCGCTACGTAAAATTTGTTTGCGCGTTTATCGAAAACGGTTTGACGAATCAACTTGAATTCCATAACTTTTTGTTCCCACAGCCTGAAGATGATCTGGTGCAATTTTGGTGCAAATCGGACAAACCGTCTAGGACGAGTTCGCAAAAGAAGGTTTTTTGGACAATTCAAAATGGCGGCCATATTTTTATGACGGAAAATGACGTCATAGGGTCCAGTCGAATCGTCGTGAGCTCAGGAATCAGAGGAAAAAAGAATTTTGTTGATAGGCCTTACGGTTTAAAAGTTATTAGCATAATATAAGTGAAACTTTGGACAGGTGGTGGCGCTAGAGGGAATGAGTTAGAGACACCAAAATTGGTGCAATTACTGTTGGGAATGTCCTCTATCAGAATGTCAAACCGGAACAACTTTCCCGCATACGCTTCTATGGGCTGCCATAGACGCCCAGTCGGAAGAAGCAGAATAATAATAATAATAATAATAATAAGAACCGGAACGAAAACAATAGGTGCCTCCGCACTTTCAGTGCTTGGCCCCTAAAAAGAAGAATAAGAACGGGAACAGATACAATAGGTGCCCGCACCTTCAGTGCTTGGCCCCTAAATATAGCTGCAAGCAGCAATCACCGGGGCCAAGCGCAAGCAAGACGACAAGACATGCCAAAGTGGCTGGGAGTGTGAGACCCACTGCAGCAAGGAGCAATTAAAGACATTTGAAGATGAATTTTGGCAAAATGGTTGAAAAATCACATACAATAACTAAAAATATGATTATCACTTTCGACCAATAGGTGGCGCAGTTACGAAACTGATGTGATGTGGTCAGAGTGAAGTGACAATGACACATACAAAGTTTGGTGTCAATATGTCAAGGCATTGCAGATATAAAGCCTGAATAGTCATTTTGGCATCATGCCTCAACTTTGCCACTGCGGTATACGAAAACGGTTTTGTCTATCGACACGAAATCCATAACTTTTACTCGGCACAGTCTGGAGATGACACGATCCGATTTTGGTGAAAATCGGACGTTCGGTCTAGGAGGAGTTCGAAAAAGTAGGTTTTAAAAGAAAATAAAGATGGCGGACAGGAACTTTGATTGACTATGGCAAAATTGGTATCTATGTTTTCAGCATAACCCAAGGAATCTATTGAGATCAGTGTCATTACTATAGGCAAATTTATTCAAAAGTTATTAGCATTTTTGGAAATTTCATTATAACTTTTGACCAAAAGGTGGCGCTGTCTCATAAATTTTTGAGTACTTTTAGGGCGTTGTACTGATGACCCATACTGAGTTTCGTAACGATACGTTCATGCGTTCATAAAATACAGCATTTTAGCACATAATTCAAAATGGCCGACAGCCAAAATGGCCGATATGGGAAAATTGGATATCAGTCGACTCAGCACGATGCCCTGAATCTAACGAGACCACTTTTGTGATTTTTGGACAAACCGTTCAGAAGTTATAAGCAAAAATATAAATTCTTCATATCTCCGGACCAGTAGGTGGCGCTGCGCCGAAACGCAGCATGTAGCCTCAAGTCATGCTTGTGATGACATGTACCAAATTTGGTCTGAATCCGATAAAGCGTTGTGGAGATACGGCCTTACGTCTGTTTTTGCAAGCGCTACGTAAAATTTATTTGCGCGGTATTCGAGAACGGTAATTCGAATCAACTTGAATTCCATAACTTTTTGTCGTCATGGTCTGGAGTTGATCTGGTTCAATTTTCGTGAAATTCGGAGCAACGGCCTAGGAGGAATTTGAAAAAGTAGGTTTTTTGGAAAATTCAAAATGGCGGGAAAACTATTATGACGGAAAATGACGTCATAGAGTGCAATCGAATCGGCATGAGCTCAGGAATCAGAGGAAAAAAGAATTTTGTTGATAGGCCTTACGGTTCAAAAGTTATTAGCATACAATTTCTGAAACTTTGGACAGGTGGTGGCGCTAGAGGGAATGAGTTAGAAACACCAAAATTGGTGTATTTGATGTTGGGAATGTCCTCTATCAGAATGTCAAACCAAAACAACTTTCCCGCATACGCTTCTATGGGCTGCCATAGACGCCCAGTCGGAAGAAAAAAAAGAAGAAGAAATATAGCTGCAAGCAGCCATTACGGGGCCAAGCGCAAAAGCAGACGACGAGATATGCCTACATGGCTGAAAGTGTGAGACAAACTGCAGCAAGGAGCAATTGAAGACATTTAAAGATGAATTTTGGCAAAATGGTTGAAAAATCACATACAATAACTAAAAATATGATTATCACTTTCGACCAATAGGTGGCGCAGTTACGAAACTGATGTGATGTGGTCAGAGTGAAGTGACAATGACACATACAAAGTTTGGTGTCAATATGTCAAGGCATTGCAGATATAAAGCCTGAATAGTCATTTTGGCATCATGCCTCAACTTTGCCACTGCGGTATACGAAAACGGTTTCGTCTATCGACACGAAATCCATAACTTTTACTCGGCACGGTCTGGAGATGACACGATCCGATTTTGGTGAAAATCGGACGTTCGGTCTAGGAGGAGTTCGAAAAAGTAGGTTTTGAAAGAAAATAAATATGGCGGACAGGAAGTTTGGCTGACTATGGCAAAATTGGTATCTATGTTTTCAGCATAACCCAAGGAATCTATTGAGATCAGTGTCATTACTATAGGCAAATTTATTCAAAAGTTATTAGCATTTTTGGAAATTTCATTATAACTTTTGACCAAAAGGTGGCGCTGTCTCATAAATTTTTATGTAACTTTAGGGCGTTGTACTGATGACCCATACTGAGTTTCGTAACGATACGTTCATGCGTTCATAAAATACAGCATTTTAGCACATAATTCAAAATGGCCGACAGCCAAAATGGCCGATATGGGAAAATTGAATATCAGTCAACTCAGCACGACGCCCTGAATCTAACGAGACCACTTTTGTGATTTTTGGACAAACCGTTCAGAAGTTATAAGCAAAAACATAAATTCTTCATATCTCCGGACCAGTAGGTGGCGCTGCGCCGAAACGCAGCATGTAGCCTCAGGTCATGCTTGTGATGACATGTACCAAATTTAGTCTGAATCCGATAAAGCGTTGTGGAGATACGGCCTTACGTCTGTTTTTGCAAGCGCTACGTAAAATTTATTTGCGCGGTATTCGAGAACGGTAATTCGAATCAACTTGAATTCCATAACTTTTGGTCGTCAAGGTCTGGAGATGATCTGGTTCATTTTTCGTGAAGTTCGGAGGAACGGCCTAGGAGGAGTTCGAAAAAGTAGGTTTTTCGGAAAATTCAAAATGGCGGGAAAACTATTATGACGGAAACTGACGTCATAGGGTGCAGTCGAATCGTCATGAGCTCAGGAATCAGAGGAAAAAAGAATTTTGTTTCTAGCCCTTGTGGTTCAAAAGTTATTAGCATAAACATGAGTGAAACTTTGGACAGCTGGTGGCGCTAGAGGGAATAAGTTGGAGACTCCAAATTTGCTATGGTGATAGTTCAGGCTGTCCTCTATCACTGTGCCAATTTGTATAAGTTTCCCGCAAACGGTTCTATAGGCTGCCATAGACGCCCAGTCGGAAGAAAAAAAAGAAGAAGAAATATAGCTGCAAGCAGCAATCACCGGGGCCAAGCGCAAGCAAGACGACAAGACGTGCCAAAGTGGCTGGGAGTGAGAGATCAACTGCAGCAAGGAGCAATTGAAGACATTTAAAGATGAATTTTGGCAAAATGGTTGAAAAATCACATGCATTAACTTAAAAATATGATTTAATAGATTATCACTTTCGACCAATAGGTGGCGCAGTTACAAAACTGTTGTGATGTGGTCAGAGTGAAGTGACGACGACACATACAAAGTTTGGTGTCAATATGTCAAGGCATTGCAGATATAAAGCCTGAATAGTCATTTTGGCATCATGCCTCAACTTTGCCACTGCGGTATACGAAAACGGTTTTGTCTATCGACACGAAATCCATAACTTTTACTCGGCACGGTCTGGAGATGACACGATCCGATTTTGGTGAAAATCGGACCTTCGGTCTAGGAGGAGTTCGAAAAAGTAGGTTTTAAAAGAAAATAAAGATGGCGGACAGGAAGTTTGGCTGACTATGGCAAAATTGGTATCTATGTTTTCAGCATAACCCAAGGAATCTATTGAGACCAGTGTCCTTACTATAGGCAAATTTATTCAAAAGTTATTAGCATTTTTGGAAATTTCATTATAACTTTTGACCAAAAGGTGGCGCTGTCTCATACATTTTTGAGTACCTTTAGGGAGTTGTACTGATGACTCATACTGAGTTTCGTAACGATACGTTCATGCGTTCATAAAATACAGCATTTTAGCACATAATTCAAAATGGCCGACAGCCAAAATGGCCGATATGGGAAAATTTGATATCAGTCAACTCAACACGACGCCCTGAATCTAACGAGACCCCTTTTGTGATTTTTGGACAAACAGTTCAGAAGTTATAAGCAAAAACATACATTCTTCATATCTCTGGACCAGTAGGTGGCGCTGCGCCGAAACGCAGCATGTAGCCTCAGATCACGCTTGTGATGACATGTACCAAATTTGGTCTGAATCTGATAAAGCGTTGTGGAGATACAGCCTTACGTCTGTTTTCGCAAGCGCTATGTAAAATTTATTTGCGCGGTATTCGAGAACGGTAATTCGAATCAACTTGAATTCCATAACTTTTGGTCGATTAGGTCTGGAGATGATCTGGTTCATTTTTCGTGAAATTCGGAGCAACGGCCTAGGAGGAGTTTGAAAAAGTAGGTTTTTCGGAAAATTCAAAATGGCGGGAAAACCATTATGACGGAAAATGACGTCATAGGGTGCAGTCGAATCGTCATGAGCTCAGGAATCAGAGGAAAAAAGAATTTTGTTTCTAGCCCTTGTGGTTCAAAAGTTATTAGCATAAACATGAGTGAAACTTTGGACAGCTGGTGGCGCTAGAGGGAATGAGTTGGAGACTCCAAATTTGCTATGATGATAGTTCAGGCTGTCCTCTATCACTGTGCCAATTTGTATAAGTTTCCCGCAAACGGTTCTATAGGCTGCCATAGACGCCCAGTCGGAAGAAAAAGAAAAAGAAAAAGAAAAAGAAGAATAAGAACGGGAACAGATACAATAGGTGCCCGCACCTTCAGTGCTTGGCCCCTAATAAGAACGGGAACAGATACAATAGGTGCCCGCACCTTCAGTGCTTGGCCCCTAATAAGAACGGGAACAGATACAATAGGTGCCCGCACCTTCAGTGCTTGGCCCCTAAATATAGCTGCAAGCAGCAATCACCGGGGCCAAGCGCAAGCAAGACGACAAGACATGCCAAAGTGGCTGGGAGTGTGAGACCAACTGCAGCAAGGATCAATTGAAGACATTTAAAGATGAATTTTGGCAAAATGGTTGAAAAATCACATACAATAACTAAAAATATGATTATCACTTTCGACCAATAGGTGACGCAGCTACGAAACTGATGTGATGTGGTCAGAGTGAAGTGACAATGACACATACAAAGTTTGGTGTTAATCTGTCAAGGCATTGCATATATAAAGCCTGAATAGTCATTTTGGCATCATGCCTCAACTTTGCCACTGCGGTATACGAAAACGGTTTCGTCTATCGACACGAAATCCATAACTTTTACTCGGCACGGTCTGGAGATGACACGATCCAATTTTGGTGAAAATCGGACGTTCGGTCTAGGAGGAGTTCGAAAAAGTAGGTTTTAAAAGAAAATAAAGATGGCGGACAGGAAGTTTGGCTGACTATGGCAAAATTGGTATCTATGTTTTCAGCATAACCCAATGAATCTTTTGAGATCAGTGTCATTACTATAGGCAAATTTATTCAAAAGTTATTAGCATTTCTGGAAATTTCATTATAACTTTTGACCAAAAGGTGGCGCTGTCTCATAAATTTTTGAGTACCTTTAGGGCCTTGTACTGATGACCCATACTGAGTTTCGTAACGATACGTTCATGCGTTCATAAAATACAGCATTTTAGCACATAATTCAAAATGGCCGACAGCCAAAATGGCCGATATGGGAAAATTGGATATCAGTCGACTCAGTATGACGCCCTGAACCTAACGAGACCACTTTAGTGATTTTTGGACAAACCGTTCAGAAGTTATAAGCAAAAACATAAATTCTTCATATCTCCGGACCAGTAGGTGGCGCTGTGCCGAAACGCAGCATGTAGCCTCAGGTCATGCTTGTGATGACATGTACCAAATTTGGTCTGAATCCGATAAAGCGTTGTGGAGATACGGCCTTACGTCTGTTTTCGCAAGCGCTACGTAAAATTTATTTGCGCGGCATTCGAGAACGGTAATTCGAATCAACTTGAATTCCATAACTTTTGGTCGTCAAGGTCTGGAGATGATCTGGTTCATTTTTCGTGAAATTCGGAGCAACGGCCTAGGAGGAGTTCGAAAAAGTAGGTTTTTCGGAAAATTCAAAATGGCGGGAAAACTATTATGACGGAAAATGACGTCATATGGTGCAGTCGAATCGTCGTGAGCTCAGGAATCAGACGGAAAAAGAATTTTGTTTCTAGCCCTTGTGGTTCAAAAGTTATTAGCATAAACATGAGTGAAACTTTGGACAGCTGGTGGCGCTAGAGGGAATGAGTTGGAGACTCCAAATTTGCTATGGTGATAGTTCAGGCTGTCCTCTATCACTGTGCCAATTTGTATAAGTTTCCCGCAAACGGTTCTATAGGCTGCCATAGACGCCCAGTCGGAAAAAGAAAAAGAAGAAGAAATATATATATATATATATATAATTAAAGCTGCAAGCAGCGATTGCGGGCCCAAGCCGGTGGCACCGCCACCCTGGTGCCTTTAGTGGAACTAAAGGCACCGGGTGGCGGTGCCACCGGCTTGGGCCCTCCATCTCTGCTTGCAGCTTTAATTATATATATATATATATATATATATATATTAGGGGTGGAGCCGAACCCGAATACGGTATTCGGAAAGGCACAAATAACGTGTTTTTTACAAATACTTATTTCGAACAAATACTTTAAAAAATATTTGTATTCGGGAACAAGAAAAACTTTATATCAAAAAGCTGCGTTTCCTCATGAGACCGCAGTGCACGACGCCCGGATGAGTGAGTGACGGACACAGGCTGGTCCACACAGCAAAAGAGCGCTCGGCTGAGCGAAAAAAACACTTAACTGCATCACTATTTTTGTTGAATAGATGTTTGTACCTTAACTGGGTTCCTGAGGCAGTTTATAACTTTCGAGAAGCGGAGTTTGATCGGGAGATTATTCCATTACGCTGCATTATTGACGTCTGTGCAGTCGGGTGCTCTCATGCTCGCTCTGTTTACGTAACGTCAGCTGTTTAGCGCGGTAATAAGACAATAGGCTGTTGACAGAGTAACGTTAACGTTCGGTTAAAAAGTTTAAAAATGCTTGTGTAGTTGTGTCGAATCGTATGCACGTGTAGGAGTTATATGGCACGTTTAAGTATGTCTTTTGCAGACAGCAAGATGTAGGCTGTGGGCTTCATAATGTTCACAATGGTATTTTATTAGTTGTTGGTTTAACCATGGATGAGGTAATGGCTGTTATGTTATTTTCTTTTCAATGACATTCCTTGTTTCATTGCTGGATTTATGGAAAAAACATCAACCAATAGGCTATTGCATATCCATAATTATTATTATGGATATAAAGAATACTTACACATAACGTAAATTAGATGTGTAACGAAAAAAAATTTTTTACGATTACGATTTTTACGCCTATTTTGAATTTTACTCGAATACAAATACAAATACTTTCCCCCCTCAACAAATACAAATACAGATAAAAATAGTGGCTGCTTTGCACACCCCTAATATATATATATATATCTATATATATCTATATATATATATATATATATATATATATATATATAAAAGAAATATATATATATATATATATATTATGTAAATTATTTTTTCTAAATTATAATTTTTTGTAAATTATAATTTGTAAATTATATATATATTATTAACATTTTTGGATGCTAAACTATTCTTTTTATAGGCTTTGTACTTTGTACACTTTGTACACTCCAATATAGAAAAATTATCCTCTTCAAATGTGCAAAAATGTGCTTGGAAACATCACAGTGGAGCGGTGCTTACTATGAACGGCACAAACTGTACAAATGACTATTTAAACAGAGCAGTGTAATTTTTATATGTAAGGTTGACTATTTTATTATTATATTTTATTAAGGCTATAATGAACATGCTGCGATGTCAAGATTGCAATGCTGGAATGCTGTGTGTGTGTGTGTGTGTGTGTGTGTGTGTGTGTGTGTGTGTGTGTGTGTGTGTGTGTGTGTGTGTGTGTGTGTGTGTGTGAGGCTCGATCGAACAATGGAGACATAAAAACATACTCCGTCATTTTGTTCATACAGACCATCATTCAAAATGCAAAGTGTTTCCTTATATTTGTGTACACTCGCAATAAAACACAACATTGTGCTTTTATTAAACTATAAACTCTTGTCAAACTGTAACCTACAACATCACCCAACCAAAATCACACACACACACACACACTCCCCTCCCCTCCCCTCCCCTCCCCTCCCCTCCCCACACAGACAGACACACACACACACAGAATGGCAGAGAGACAGAGAGAGAGAAAATACACATTCAAACCACAATATCTGACTTCCTGTTGGTCGGAGCTAATGACTGTAAATTAGAAAGTTGTCCGGATCGAAGAGAAGAATATACGTACCGAGTTTGGTTACTGTAGGTAAAACTATAACTAAGTTATAACACACTTTATGCATCCTTTTTTAATCATAAATTTGTTTCCTCGCCACGGCCAAACCGTTCGAGATATCAAAAATCCCCTGGCAATTTATCATCCTCCATGTCTTGACTTCATGCTGACCGAGTTTCGTGGTCATCGGATGAATTCTCTAGGAGAAGTGTTTCAAATGCGAGAGCAAGCGTTCTCCAATCAACCCGTAATAGCCGACTTCCTGTTGGGCTGGCGTAAAACTTGACCCAGGGAAAGTTGTTTGGCCCGATTAAATCTATATGTGTACCGAGTTTCATATTAATTCATGCAAGCGTGTTTGATATACGGACAAGTGTTCGAATCCCATTCCAGGGGGCGCTGTCGAGCCCCCCTGCCACGCCCGGGTACCAGCTTCAGCCCGGCCCTAATGGCCGCGGGTTCTGACCTGTGTGCAAAATTTAAAGAGTTTTCGAGCATGTTAAGGCCCTCAAAAGTGCCAGAGATTTTGCACACAGCAGAGAAATGGTTAAACTAAACTAGCCCCCCTCCTCACACACACACACACACACACACACACACACACACACACACACACACACACACACACACACAGAGGGGCAGAGGGAAAATGCTCCAAACAGTACACATTCAAACCAAAATATCTGAATTCCTGTTGGTCGGAGCTAATGACTGTAAATTAGAAAGTTGTCCGGATCGAAGAGAAGAATATACGTACCGAGTTTGGTTACTGTAGGTAAAACTAATACCCCATTTTTGACTAAAGGTGGCGCTACTGAGCCCCTTACCACGCCCGTTTCTGAAACTTCGCACATGTCTATTATACAATAAATGTCAAATGCATTTTGAGTTTCATGCAATTTGAAGCATGTTAAGAGCCTCAAATGCATCCAAAAAGAATATAAAAGTTTAAAGCGTTGCCATGGCGACAGTATTAAAGATATCAATAATCCTTTCACAGGTCTACATCTGTCGTGTGTTTACATTATACAGATGAAGTTTGAAGCAAATCGGGTAAAAATAAGAGGGTGATTTCAAAGCATTTTGAAAGTGACACACTTCCTGCTGCCAGTTGGTGGCGCTATAACTTTGACTCACAATAGTCACATCCATGTGATCGGCCTCTTACAGCGAACACACTGCTGAAGTTTCATCAAGATCAGTTAATGTATGAGGATGTTATAACACACTTCCTGTTTCCAATATTCGCCATAAATTCGTTTCCTCGCCACGGCCAAACCGTTCGAGATATCAAAAATCCCCTCGCAACTTTTCATCCTCGATGTCTTGACTTCATGCACACCGAGTTTCGTGGTGATTGGTTGAATCGTCTAGGAGGAGTATTTTAAATTCCATTGCATGTGTTTTTTAAACTACGCCAAATAGCCGACTTCCTGTTGGGCTGGGGTAAAAAGTCAGAGCACGAAGGATATATGAACCGATGAGATCTATAAGTATATCGATTTTCATATTATTTCATGCAAGCGTGTTTGATTTATGGACCAAGTTTTCGGACCCCGTTCCAGGGGGCGCTGTCGAGCCCCCCTGCCACGCCCGGGTACCAGCTTCAGTCCGGCTCTAATGGCCGCGGGTTCTGACATTTGTGCAAAGTTTCAAGAGTTTTTGAGCACGTTAAGGCCCCCAAAAGTGGCAAAAACCTTGAAAAAAAATTATTATAAAGAAGAAGAAGAAGAAATATAGCTGCAAGCAGCAATCACCGGGGCCAAGCGCAAAAGCAGACGACGAGATATGCCTACATGGCTGAAAGTGTGAGACAAACTGCAGCAAGGAGCAATTAAAGACATTTGAAGATGAATTTTGGCAAAATGGTTGAAAAATCACATACAATAACTAAAAATATGATTATCACTTTCGACCAATAGGTGGCGCAATTACGAAACTGATGTGATGTGGTCAGAGTGAAGTGACAATGACACATACAAAGTTTGGTGTCAATATGTCAAGGCATTGCAGATATAAAGCCTGAATAGTCATTTTGGCATCATGCCTCAACTTTGCCACAGCGGTATACGAAAACGGTTTCGTCTATCGACACGAAATCCATAACTTTTACTCGGCACGGTCTGGAGATGACACGATCCGATTTTGGTGAAAATCGGACGTTCGGTCTAGGAGGAGTTCGAAAAAGTAGGTTTTAAAAGAAAATAAAGATGGCGGACAGGAAGTTTGACTGACAATGGCAAAATTGGTATCTATGTTTTCAGCATAACCCAAGGAATCTATTGAGATCAGTGTCATTACTATAGGCAAATTTAATCAAAAGTTATTAGCATTTTTGGAAATTTCATTATAACTTTTGACCAAAAGGTGGCGCTGTCTCATAATCTTTTGAGTACCTTTAGGGCCTTGTACTGATGACCCATACTGAGTTTCGTAACGATACGTTCATGCGTTCATAAAATACAGCATTTTAGCACATAATTCAAAATGGCCGACAGCCAAAATGGCCGATATGGGAAAATTGGATATCAGTCAACTCAATATGACGTCCTGAATGTAACGAGACCACTTTTGTGATTTTTGGACAAACCGTTCAGAAGTTATAAGCAAAAATATAAATTCTTCATATCTCCGGACCAGTAGGTGGCGCTGCGCCGAAACGCTGCATGTAGCCTCAAGTCATGCTTGTGATGACATGTACCAAGTTTGGTCTGAATACAATAAAGCGTTGCGGAGATACAGCCTTACGTCTGTTTTCGCAAGTGCTATGTAAAATTTGTTTGTACGTTTATCAAAAACGGTTAAGCGAAACAACTTGAATTCCATAACTTTTTGTCGGCACTGCCTGAAGATGATCTGGTGCAATTTTGGTGAGAATCGGACAAACCGTCTAGGACGAGTTCGAAAAAGTAGGTTTTTCGGAAAATTCAAAATGGCGGGAAAACTATTATGACGGAAAATGACGTCATAGGGTCCAGGCAAGTCGTCATGAGCTCAGGAATCAGAGGAAAAAAGAATTTTGTTTCTAGCCCGTGTGGTTCAAAAGTTATTAGCATAAACATGAGTGCAACTTTGGACAGCTGGTGGCGCTAGAGGGAATGAGTTGGAGACTCCAAATTTGCTATGGTGATAGTTCAGGCTGTCCTCTATCACTCTGCCAATTTTCATAAGTTTCCCGCAAACGGTTCTATAGGCTGCCATAGACGCCCAGTCGGAAGAAAAAAAAGAAAAAGAAAAAGAAATATAGCTGCAAGCAGCAATCACCGGGGCCAAGCGCAAGCAAGACGACAAGACATGCCTACATGGCTGAAAGTGTGAGACAAACTGCAGCAAGGAGCAATTGAAGACATTTAAAGATGAATTTTGGCAAAATGGTTGAAAAATCACATACAATAACTAAAAATATGATTATCACTTTCGACCAATAGGTGGCGCAGTTACGAAACTGATGTGATGTGGTCAGAGTGAAGTGACAATGACACATACAAAGTTTGGTGTCAATATGTCAAGGCATTGCAGATATAAAGCCTGAATAGTCATTTTGGCATCATGCCTCAACTTTGCCACTGCGGTATACGAAAACGGTTTCGTCTATCGACACGAAATCCATAACTTTTACTTGGCACGGTCTGGAGATGACACGATCCGATTTTGGTAAAAATCGGACGTTCGGTCTAGGAGGAGTTCGAAAAAGTAGGTTTTAAAAGAAAATAAAGATGGCGGACAGGAAGTTTGGCTGACTATGGCAAAATTGGTATCTATGTTTTCAGCATAACCCAAGGAATCTATTGAGATCAGTGTCATTACTATAGGCAAATTTATTCAAAAGTTATTAGCATTTTTGGAAATTTCATTATAACTTTTGACCAAAAGGTGGCGCTGTCTCATAAATTTTTGAGTACCTTTAGGGCGTTGTACTGATGACCCATACTGAGTTTCGTAACGATACGTTCATGCGTTCATAAAATACAGCATTTTAGCACATAATTCAAAATGGCCGACAGCCAAAATGGCCGATATGGGAAAATTGGATATCAGTCAACTCAACACGACGCCCTGAATATAACGAGACCACTTTTGTGATTTTTGGACAAACCGTTCAGAAGTTATAAGCAAAAACATAAATTCTTCATATCTCCGGACCAGTAGGTGGCGCTGCGCCGAAACGCAGCATGTAGCCTCAGGTCATGCTTGTGATGACATGTACCAAATTTGGTCTGAATCCAACAAAGCGTTGTGGAGATACGGCCTTACGTCTGTTTTCGCAAGCGCTACGTAAAATTTATTTGCGCGGTATTCGAGAACGGTAATTCGAATAAACTTGAATTCCATAACTTTTGGTCGTCAAGGTCTGGAGATGATCTGGTTCATTTTTCGTGAAATTCGGATCAACGGCCTAGGAGGAGTTCGAAAAAGTAGGTTTTTTGGAAAATTCAAAATGGCGGGAAAACTATTATGACGGAAAATGACGTCATATGGTGCAGTCGAATCGTCATGAGCTCAGGAATCAGAGGAAAAAAGAATTTTGTTTCTAGCCCTTGTGGTTCAAAAGTTATTAGCATAAACATGAGTGAAACTTTGGACAGCTGGTGGCGCTAGAGGGAATGAGTCGGAGACTCCAAATTTGCTATGGTGATAGTTCAGGCTGTCCTCTATCACTGTGCCAATTTTCATAAGTTTCCCGCAAACGGTTCTATAGGCTGCCATAGACGCCCAGTCGGAAGAAAAAGAAAAAGAAAAAAAAGAAAAAGAAGAATAAGAACGGGAACAGATACAATAGGTGCCCGCACCTTCAGTGCTTGGCCCCTAAAAAGAAGAATAAGAACGGGAACAGATACAATAGGTGCCCGCACCTTCAGTGCTTGGCCCCTAAATATAGCTGCAAGCAGCGATTACGGGCCCAAGCCGGTGGCACCGCCACCCCGGTGCCTTTAGTTGCAACTAAAGGCACCAAGGTGGCGGTGCCACCGGCTTGGGCCCTCCATCGCTGCTTGCAGCTATATTTATTTATATATATATATATATATTCATTTTATTTGTTTATGGTTGGAGGAATTATCTAGTATTCAATTGGGGAATAAAAGAAAAAGAAAAAGGAATATTTGTTGAGTGAAGTGGTTTTATTTTTCAGTACTAGTCGAATTTCTGTTGAACCTCCTCAGTGTAACACCTGAAAAGAAAAGGGGTTGTTGTTACAGAACCCCTTTTCTTTTCAGGTGTTACACTGAGGAGGTTCAACAGAAATTCGACTAGTACTGAAAAATAAAACCACTTCACTCAACAAATATTCCTTTTTCTTTTTCTTTTATTCCCCAATTGAATACTAGATAATTCCTCCAACCATAAACAAATAAAATGAAACAAACAGTCTTTATCTTTGAGTTGCTGTGCCAAAATAATAAATGAAACTTAACGTCAATGACCAGTCTTTAGATGAGCAGAGATGATGATGAGATGAGTTGTGTTTGAATCCACAAGGTTTTTTTGAGAACGACGCAATGATATACTCCAATAATCCAAAATGAAAGTGAGGTGAAGTTAGCCAATGGCTACAATATGGTAACCTCCAGATCCCTAACTCTCTTTTCCCAGAGATGTATTGTGGATCCTCCAAACATAGTGCAATAGATCACTACAAGAGTTGTGTTGGTCCAACAATGATAATAACCGGTAATGAAAAAGTCATCTGAGCATGAACTCTACGAGTTCTCAGCAATGGACTTCCTACAGCTAGCAGGTAGCCTCAAAGTCCACCATGAGGTTTCCTTCTACCAAACTGAACTGACTTGTTCATGGGTTTTCCAGGTTTATATCTGGTAGCCCTTTTTCACTAGTGCCCTCTAGCGGCTTGTAGTTGTATTACGTTAAACCCAGCTACTCATTTTTATTCAACAGCCAGAGGAAAAACAATAAAAAACACAGGTAACGTTTTATACTGTTACATACCCCTCCCCGTGATCTTAAATTTTCCCATGGAAAATTTTTAAATTCTGGGTATGGTAAGTATCTATCTGAGTCGGATCAGACAGCATAGCCACCTTGTAATTAACAGGTCCTAGCTTTTTTTCCACTCTTGCTGGGCCCTTCCATTTAGGAGAAATTTTTGCCATGAAGGCATCATCTGCTCGAGAGAGGGGATGAGTTTTTACCCATACTAAATCTCCCTCATCGAAATTCTGAGTCCTTCTTCTCAAGTCATAATACCTTTTCTGTCTATCTTGAGCCTTCTCAACATTCTCCCTTACGGACTCATACAAACTTTTTTGCCGTTCAAGAGTACTGTACGACAGTTGATCAGGGTCTGGAGGAATCTGTAAAGCTCTCTGCAGAGGACCTTTCAGCTGTCTGCCTAAAGCTATCTCTGCAGGAGAATAATCTGTGCTTTCGTGCCATGCAGTATTTAGAGCAAATCTGAACTCATAAATCCAATGATCCCAGGTACGGTGGTTTTGCTCAACATATGTCGCAATCATCGTTTTTAGGTTCCGGTTGACTCTTTCTGTGAGGTTGGACTGAGGATGGTATGCTGTTGTGAGTTTTTGGGTTACATGCCATTGCTTACATACTTGGTCAAGAATGTTGGAGGTGAATTGCGTTCCTCTGTCAGACACGATAAAAGCTGGTGTTCCCCATCTTGTGAAGATTTCCTCTCTTAAGATTCGCACAATGGTAGCAGACTTGGCAGCCCTCATGGGAAATACTTCTACCCATTTTGAGAAGTAGTCCACTATCACTAGCAGATATTCATTCTGTCGGGTGCTTCGGGGAAATGGTCCCATGATGTCCATTCCCAGCATATAACCGGGTTCGACTAGAGGTACACTTTGAAGGCTCCCAGCTGGTTTTAAGTTAGTCGGCTTGTGTTGCTGACATTTCTGACAATTCCTACAGTGTTGCCATACATCTGTGCGAATTGAGGGCCAATAGGCGAACTCTAAAAGTCTCATCAGTGTCTTAAATTTGCCCAAGTGTCCACTCAGAGGATTGTCATGTGCATAAGTTAAAATTGCTTCCTTCAACTTTCCAGGAATGACAACTTGGAATCTCTGGCCTTCTTTGGAGTCTGGTACACTCCTAAATAAAACTGCGTTCTTGAAAACATAGTGAGTTCTCTTCAAGTCAGTGGACTTCTGGTTCTCTGCTTTAACCATCCATTCTTGGCACTCTGGGTCTAGTTTCTGTTCTGCAGCAATTTGTGACAAATCCACTGGAAGATCACACGTGACAGGATTAACACTGCCCTTAGCTGGTGTATGTAACACCACCGCTGGTTCCTCAACTGCATACCTTCTAGACAATACGTCAGGTACTACATTACATTGTCCTCTTCTGTACCGTACAGCAAAATGATACCCCTGCAGCCTTATAGTCCATCTTTCCAGTCTAGATGTTGGTTTTGGATGTTGGAATAGCCATACTAGGGAAGCATGATCTGTGATCACTTCGAACGCTCTGCCCTCTAGGTAATGGTGCCACTTCTCTACAGCCCATACCACTGCAAGACACTCTTTTTCTGATGTTGAATAAGCTTTCTCAGCACCTCTGAGCAATCGTGACGCGTAGGCAATTACTTTCTCCTGGCCATCCACCTCTTGTGTTAACACAGCTCCTAGCCCCACATCGCTGGCATCAGTCTGTACTTTAAAAGAAGATTCAAAGTTAGGTGTGTTTAAAACAGGTGACTTGGTAAGTTCATCTTTCATCAGCTCAAATGAACGTTGGCATTCTTCAGTCCACTTCCACTTTGTATTTTTTTTCTTCAGTGCGTGTAATGGTGCTGTTTTACTAGAAAAATCAGGGATAAAACGATGGTACCAAGCTGCTAGACCCAGAAATCGCTGCACCTCCTTTAAGTTCTTAGGAGTAGGAAATGTCTTGATCGCATCCACTTTGTCTGCATTCATCTTAACTCCGTCTGCAGTGATAGTGTGTCCAAGGTAGTCCAGTGAAGGACAGATGAACTTACATTTTGTGAGATTAAGCGTGAGACCTGCGTTGTGTAAACTCTGGATCACTTGCTTGAGATGGTTCATGTGAGACTGGATGTCTGGGGAGTATATAATGATGTCATCAATATAGACCATGCAACATTTGTTCTTATGCTCCCTTAAGACCTGTTCCATAAGCCGTTGGAATGATGCTGCGGCATTTTTCAGACCAAAAGGAAGACATAGAAATTCATATAGACCTGAAGCTGTGACGAAAGCAGTCTTTTGTACACTTGCAGGATCCATTTCGACTTGCCAGTAACCACTCTTCAAATCCAAAGTGGTAAACACTTTGGCTCCTTGGAGAGAATCCAGAATGTCAGTGATTTGAGGCATCGGGTAGGCGTCAAGGTGTGTTTTTGAATTCAGACCTCGGTAATCAATGCATAACCTAGATCCCTTATCTTTTTTGTCTACGACGACCACCGGTGAGGCCCATGGAGACGTAGAAGGTTTGATGATTTTTAATTGAAGTAACTCCTTAATTTGCTCTTCAATAAAATCATTTTTGACTTTTGAAACTCTGTACGGTCTCTTTCTTATAGGAAGTTCGTCAATAGTTTTAATCTCATGCTTGATCAGGCTTGTACGTCCAAGATTTGTGGTACATACTGAAGGCCATTCCAACAGGAGAGCTTTCAATTGACTCTTTACCTTGGCTGCAGCATGAGAGTTTTCGACGACTTGGTCGATTAGCTTTGACTTCTCATCACACATCAACTCAACTTCACCTTGGGCAGCATAAAATCGTACAGGAGGGTGCTTGTGCGTTTTATTAAAACTCATGGGATGACTAGAGTTAGTATCAGGCAGAGATATACGTGAAGCATTAAAATCAATGGTGACCTTGGCTTCTTTAAGGAAATTCAAACCTAAGATGATAGGTACTGCCAAATCCTCATCATTCATCACATAGAATGCGACCTCATGTTTTGATCCGTACATCTCACATTCCCAGAGTATTTTACCTTGAGCTTTTTGACTCTGGCCATTAGCAAGCATGAATGTCTGATCACTTCTGGTCAAAAGCTCATCCTTTCTCTTTAGTCTCTGCCATACTTTCTGCTGCATCAAAGAAAAAGTGCTTCCCGTATCAATGACAGCATTGAAGAACGAGTGATTTAGAACCAAGGGTGCCTGCAATACATTATTCCACTGAGAGCCAGCAGCAGGATCAATCAGCATCAGGCGATTAGACTGACTTTTCTCACCAGCAGAACTCTTCTTCTGATCCTCACCTTTCTCTTGACTCCACCTTCTCTTATTCTCAGTCCAGTCTCTCTCTATTTGGGTACCGAGACGAACCAGTTCATCAATAGTTTTCACCGTTCCCCTCAACAGTGATGCCAACCGCGGATTGCAGTTTCTTAATGTTGCCTGCACTAATTCGGCTTCAGGCCACAGAGGGTTAATTTTTAGTGCCATCGCTCTATAGTTGAAAGCAAAGTCTCTCACCGATTCATTGACCCTCTGTCGGTAATTTGCCAATTTCTGTGCAGCAACTTCCTTGTGGTCTTCATTCAAAAATGAAAATAGGAACTTCTCTTTGAATGAGTCCCAATCTCTAATATGCTGTTTCTCTGCTCTCCACCAGCTCTTAGCGGTTCCCTTAAGACTCACGGATAATGCTGCCAACACTTCTTCGTGGGACATGGGTCTCAATTCATTATACTCTTCAAAGCGATCTGTAAATTCAATGGGGTCTTCTGAAATCAAATTACTAAAGGTAGGTAAATCCATTTTAACCGAAGGCGCATGAGATGCTGAAGAATGATGTGTCACTTGCCTCGTCGTATCTTGTGGTATTGAGGTAATTTTAGAGGGTGCGTGAGATTTTCTGCTAGATGCATGTGTGCTGAAATGAACAGGAGTTGACATGACCGGTTGGATATGCTTGAACTGCTGCTCCAGCTGTTTATCACGTCGTTTCAAACAATCCACCATGCCCTTTGCTAGATCATCAATTTTAGCATAGCATTGTTGGTGAACTCGTTCTATCTCTCTTTTAAGACGATAATCAATTCTGTCCTCATATGCTCTCAGTTTCGTACTCAATGTCTCTGAAGTAACGAAGTCACTGACTCGGTGTTCCAAATCCACAAGGTGCTCTTCAATACTACTCATTCGTTGCACATTTTCCTCACTTCCGAATTGTAACTCATCTTCTTGAAAATCTTGAGGCGGAGGAGGTAAGGGTAAGCCGTCAGTTTTGTCATCTTGTTCACCTCTATAGTCTGGTGGCTCTACTCTCCCTTCCTTATCTTCCTCTGAATCTAAGTACAATTCGCTAAAAGTATCTATCAAAGTTGCCACCGGATCCCTACGATGAATGAAAGCTTCATCAGAATAATCAGAGATAAGCTCTCTCTCTTCCATAGCAGATGATTGTTAGGAATATTTGCCTGTGAAGGGTTTTCAGTATTGTCAAAATTTATTTTTAAGGAATCCCACAAAAACTCAAGCGGGTCCCTGTTCGGGCGCCATTCTGTAACAACCCCTTTTCTTTTCAGGTGTTACACTGAGGAGGTTCAACAGAAATTCGACTAGTACTGAAAAATAAAACCACTTCACTCAACAAATATTCCTTTTTCTTTTTCTTTTATTCCCCAATTGAATACTAGATAATTCCTCCAACCATAAACAAATAAAATGAAACAAACAGTCTTTATCTTTGAGTTGCTGTGCCAAAATAATAAATGAAACTTAACGTCAATGACCAGTCTTTAGATGAGCAGAGATGATGATGAGATGAGTTGTGTTTGAATCCACAAGGTTTTTTTGAGAACGACGCAATGATATACTCCAATAATCCAAAATGAAAGTGAGGTGAAGTTAGCCAATGGCTACAATATGGTAACCTCCAGATCCCTAACTCTCTTTTCCCAGAGATGTATTGTGGATCCTCCAAACATAGTGCAATAGATCACTACAAGAGTTGTGTTGGTCCAACAATGATAATAACCGGTAATGAAAAAGTCCTTTCTACCAAAAAACAAAATATAACATCAGACATTATTCATTTCAAATACATCAAAACAATATACAGTTTAAACAATACTCACATCTGAGCATGAACTCTACGAGTTCTCAGCAATGGACTTACTACAGCTAGCAGGTAGCATCAAAGTCCACCATGAGGTTTCCTTCTACCAAACTGAACTGACTTGTTCATGGGTTTTCCAGGTTTATATCTGGTAGCCCTTTTTCACTAGTGCCCTCTAGCGGCTTGTAGTTGTATTACGTTAAACCCAGCTACTCATTTTTATTCAACAGCCAGAGGAAAAACAATAAAAAACACAGGTAACGTTTTATACTGTTACAATATATATAAACCGCCACCCCGGTGCCTTTAGATTTCCTGTGCACAACGGGCAATAATGTAACTCCGCTTTGACTGTCGAGAAGAAGTCTGCTTTAGAGCTTGCATCAGTGTGGGTTTTGCAAAAGTGCGCATTGAGGGCACATATAAGAACATTTTTTATATATATATATATATATTAGTGTTGTCAAAAGACCCGGTACTTCGGTACCATTTCGGTACTAAAAAAATTAAATGGTAACGGTACCAGCTTTTCTTAAGTACCGGTGTAAATTCATCATTTCATAAATTCGTTTCCTCGCCACGGCCAAAACGTGCGAGATATCAAAAATCCGTCCGCAATTTAGCATCCTATTCTAGCATGATTTACCTTGATTTACCATGTTATAGGATGATTTACCATGATATACCACATTCTAGAATGATTTACCAGGATTCTAGCATGATTTACATTATTTACTATGATTTTCCATGTTTCTATCTTTAATAACCATGATTTACCACGTTGCTAGTAATTATGTGAAGCATCAGAACAAATGAAGTGATAAACTGACAAAATATGATTGTGTTATAATAGTAATTGTTATATAAGGGATTTTTTTAGTGTCTAAATAAATGAATGCAAAAGCACATGTGAAAAGACTATTAATAAGTAGAATGTCCAGCAGAGGGCAGTAGAAGACCACTTATTGACTCACTTTCATTTTACAAGTCTTGATGTTTACCAGTATTTTGCACCAAAGCAAACCAGTTTTTGCATGTTAACTCCATTATGCATGCTTACACACATTACACGTCCATCATAATAACAAATATATAGCTTTAAGCATTTGTTTGTTAGCCAATGCTGAAAGCTGATAAAAAGATTACAAATATAATCCTGCTGCTCTCTCTAGTGGACAACAGTGGTATTACAGCCTCCATCTTACAGTTGAAGTGAATGAATGAATGGAAATTTGGTTTCTCACATATATTTTGGGAACGAGAGAGCGAAAAAATCTGAAACTCGGAGCTTAGATAGTGCTCGAGGTGCCCTGTGTAATGAGACCATCCCAGTGTTGGTGGGCGATTGGGGCCGGGAGTTATTCCCGTTCAAATGCAAACATTTTTTGGCTTATATCTCGGGAATGCCCAGGCCAAATCGCACCAAAATCGAATCGAAGCTAGGTGAGGACAGGCCCTTTCCAACAAGCTATTCCACAAGGATCGGGGTGGTCTGGTTCGGGAGTTACAGCCGGTCAAAGGTCGGAGGTCTCGTGATTTTGCGATCGCCGGGGGGGGGGCGTTCCCGAGCTCCGCGACAATATATTTCGATCAAGAGCCTGGAGAGGAACTTACCATCAAAATTTGAGCGCGCAACAACTTTCCGTTTTCGAGTTATGAGTGAATTTGTACTTGGGGGGGGGGGGGGGGCGTGGCCACCGTTATACTTTCGCTTTCAGGCTTCCCATTTCTCAGTGTGACACAATTGTCAATAGTAATACAACAATAGATGAATTTTGATCAAATGTCATTGTAAATGTTAAAATACTGATTTTATAAAGTCTAAATATGAATTATATAACAATATTAGGGAGTAGTATGATGAAGAGACAGCAGGGGGCAGTATAATACCACTTATTGGCTCTATCTTTTTAACAAATCCCTCACACCCCAAACACACTAACAGAGGGAGGGGGGGAGAAAATCCACCACAAGTCCACATTCAAACAAAAATATCTGACTTCCTGTTGGTCAGGGCTAATGAGTGTAAATTAGAAAGTTGTCCGGATCGAAGAGAAGAATATACGTACCGAGTTTGGTTACTGTAGGTAAAACTAATACCCCATTTTTGACTAAAGGTGGCGCTACTGAGCCCCTTACCACGCCCGTTTCTGAAACTTCACACATGTCTATTACACAATAAATGTCAAATGCATGTTGAGTTTCATGCAATTTGAAGCATGTTAAGAGCCTCAAATGCATCCAAAAAGAATATAAAAGTTTAAAGCGTTGCCATGGCGACAGTATTAAAGATATCAATAATCCTTTCACAGGTCTACATCTGTCGTGTGTTTACATTATACAGATGAAGTTTGAAGCAAATCGGGTACAAATAAGAGGGTGAATTCAAAGCATTTTGAAAGTGACACACTTCCTGCTGCCAGTTGGTGGCGCTATAACTTTGACTCACAATAGTCACATCCATGTGATCGGCCTCTTACAGCGAACACACTGCTGAAGTTTCATCAAGATCAATTAATGTATGAGGATGTTATAACACACTTCCTGTTTCCAATATTCGCCATAAATTCGTTTCCTCACCACGGCCAAACCGTTCGAGATATCAAAAATCCCCTCGCAAGTTTTCATCCTCAATGTCTTGAGTTCATGCACACCGAGTTTCGTGGTGATTGTTTGAATCGTCTAGGAGGAGTATTTTAAATTCCATTGAATGCGTTTTTCTAACTACCCCAAATAGCTGACTTCCTGTTGGGCTGGGGTAAAAAGTCAGAGCACGAAGGATATATGAACCGATGAGATCTATAAGTGTACCGAGTTTCATATTATTCCACGCAAGCGTGTTTGATTTATGGACCAAGTTTTCGGACCCCGTTCCAGGGGGCGCTGTCGAGCCCCCCTGCCACGCCCGGGTACCAGCTTCAGTCCGGCTCTAATGGCCGCGGGTTCTGACATTTGTGCAAAGTTTCAAGAGTTTTTGAGTATGTTAAGGGCCCCAAAAGCCCCCAAACCCTTGAAGAACAATAATAAATATAAATATAGCTGCAAGCAGCGATTACGGGCCCAAGCCGGTGGCACCGCCACCCTGGTGCCTTTAGTTACACTAAAGGCACCGGGGTGGCGGTGCCCCCGGCTTGGGCCCTCCATCGCTGCTTGCAGCTATATTTATATATATATATATATATATATATATATATATATATATATATATATATATATAAAGCCGCCACCCCGTTGCCTTTCGGGTTCCTGTGCACGACGGGCAATAACGTAACCCGCTTTGACTGTCGAGAGGGCAATATAGCCATATGTATCACTCGATTTTGTTTAACCAAATGTTTTTTTACCAAAATATGTTATTTATCTGATTCATCCAACCCTATACTGCACTCTTTTACTAATACTATATTATATTTCATAGTTTTCATGTCTTGACCTCAAACTTTTTGCTTATTTTTAAGTTACACATAATACATTGATTGAAAAAGAAACTCAAACTTTTTGTTTATGGTAATATTATTTGATACAGAAAGAAATAAGTGAGACTGTGGGAGTGAGGGGAGGGTAATGACAGCCAAAGGGAGACAGAGACAGAGACAGATAACTTTTGAAACTAAAAAAAATGACATCCTAACTTTGATAATGTTTAAATATTAAAAATGCAGCATATCATTAATTGAAATTAGTGTACTTTAAAACACTTGTTTAAAATAAAAAACACATTTATACATAGTATAAAACACTAGATGGCACAATTGTTCATAGTCTTTCTGCTCCCCTCCCCACACACACAGACAGGGGGGCTGACTGTGTGTGTGTGTGTGCCCTCCCTCCCCTCCCCACACAGACACACACACACAGACACACACACACAGACACACACACACACACACACAGAATGGCTGGGGGAACTCTGTCAGAGAGAGGCAGAGAGAGACAAAACCACATTCAAACCAAAATATCTGACTTCCTGTTGGTCGGAGCTAATGACTGTAAATCAGAAAGTTGTCCGGCTCGATGTGCACAATATACATACCAAGTTTTGTGACTGTAGGTAAAACTAACCCCCCCACTTTTGTCAAAAGTAACACACTTCCTGCTGCCAGTTGGTGGCGCTATAACTTTGACTCACATTAGTTACATCCATGTGATCGCTCTCTTACAACAAACACGCTACTGAAGTTTCATCAAGATCAATTAATGTATGAAGACGTTATTACACATCGTGTTTCTCTTTTCTCGCCATAATTTCGTTTCCTCGCCACGGCCAAACTGTTCGAGATATAAAAAATCCGTCAGCAATTTAGTATCCTCAATGTCTTGACGTCATGCTGACCGAGTTTGGTTGCGATTGGATGAATTTTCTAGAAAGAGTGTTTCAAATTCCAGGGGCATGCGTTTTCATACCACCCACAATAGCCGACTTCCTGTTTGGGCTGGCGTAAAACTTAGAGCACGAAAGTTGTTCGGCCCGATGAGATCTAAATGTGTACCGAGTTTCATATTATTACATGCAAGCGTGTTTGATACACGGACAAGTGTTTGAATCCCATTCCAGGGGGCGCTGTCGAGCCCCCCTGCCACGCCCGGGTACCAGCTTCAGCCCGGCCGCGGGTTCTAACCTGTGTGCAAAATTTCAAGAGTTTTCGAGCACGTTAAGGGCCCCAAAAGTGCCCGAGATTTTGCACACAGCAGAGAAAGGGTTAAACTAAACTAGCCCCCCTCCTCACACACTCACACACACACATACACAGATCCCCCCTCCCCTCCCCACCCCACACAGACAGACACACACACACAGAATAGCAGAGAGACAGAGAGAGACACAATTCACATTCAAACCACAATATCTGACTTTCTGTTGGTCGGAGCTAATGACTGTAAATTAGAAAGTTGTTCGGCTTGATAATATCAATATACACGCTGAGTTTTGTAACTGTAGGTAAAACTATAACTAAGTTATAACACTTTATGCATCCTTTTTTAATCATAAATTCGTTTCCTCGCCACGGCCAAACCGTTCGAGATATCAAAAATCCCCTCGCAATTTATCATCCTCCATGTCTTGACTTCATACACACCGAGTTTCGTGGACATCGGATGAATTCTCTGGGAGAAGTGTTTCAAATGGCAGAACATGCGTTTCCATACAGCCCATAATAACCGACTTCCTGTTGGACTGGCGTAAAACTTAGAGCACGAAAGTTGTTCGGCCCGATGAGATCTATATGTGTACCGAGTTTCATATTATTACATGCAAGCGTGTTTGAGATATGGACATGTTTTTGAATCCCATTCCAGGGGGCGCTGTCGAGCCCCCCTGCCACGCCCGGGTCCCAGCTTCAGTCGGGCCCTGATGGCCGCAGGTTCTGACATTTGTGCAAAGTTTCAAGAGTTTTTGAGCACGTTAAGGCCCCCAAAAGTGACCAAAAGGTAGTAATATAATAATAATAAAGAAGAAGAAGAAGAATAAATAATAATCCGAAGGAAAACAATAGGGCCTTCGCCTTTTCAAGGCTTGGGCCCTAATTAAATATACATAAAAATGCAGCATATCATTAATTGAAATTAGTGTACTTTAAAACACTTGTTTAAAATAAAAAACACATTTATACATAGTATAAAACACTAGATGGCACAATTGTTAATAGTCTTTCTGCTCCCCTCCCCACACACACAGACAGGGGGGCTGTCTGTGTGTGTGCCCTCCCTCCCCTCCCCACACAGACACACACAGGGGGGGCTGTCTGTGTGTGTGTGTGCCCTCCCTCCCCTCCCCACACAGACACACACACACACACACACAGGATGGCAGGGGGAGGCAGAGAGAGACAAAACCACATTCAAACCAAAATATCTGACTTCCTGTTGGTCGGAGCTAATGACTGTAAATCAGAAAGTTGTCCGGCTCGATGTGCACAATATACATACCAAGTTTTGTGACTGTAGGTAAAACTAACCCCCCCCACTTTTGTCAAAAGTAACACACTTCCTGCTGCCAGTTGGTGGCGCTATAACTTTGACTCACATTAGTTACATCCATGTGATCGCTCTCTTACAACAAACACGCTACTGAAGTTTCATCAAGATCAATTAATGTATGAAGACGTTATAACACATCGTGTTTCTCTTTTCTCGCCATAATTTCGTTTCCTCGCCACGGCCAAACTGTTCGAGATATCAAAAATCCGTCAGCAATTTAGTATCCTCAATGTCTTGACGTCATGCTGACCGAGTTTGGTTGCGATTGGATGAATTTTCTAGAAAGAGTGTTTCAAATTCCAGGGGCATGCGTTTTCATACCACCCACAATAGCCGACTTCCTGTTGGGCTGGCGTAAAACTTAGAGCACGAAAGTTGTTCGGCCCGATGAGATCTATATGTGTACCGAGTTTCATATTATTACATGCAAGCGTGTTTGATATATACGGACAAGTGTTTGAATCCCATTCCAGGGGGCGCTGTCGAGCCCCCCTGCCACGCCCGGGTACCAGCTTCAGCCCGGCCCTGATGGGTTCTGACCTGTGTGCAAAATTTCAAGAGTTTTCGAGCACGTTAAGGGCCCCAAAAGTGCCCAAGATTTTGCACACAGCAGAGAAAGGGTTAAACTAAACTATCCCCCCTCCTCACACACACACACATACACAGATCCCCCCCCTCCCCTCCCCACCCCACACAGACAGACACACACACACAGAATGGCAGAAAGACAGAGAGAGACACAATTCACATTCAAACCACAATATCTGACTTTCTGTTGGTCGGAGCTAATGACTGTAAATTAGAAAGTTGTTCGGCTTGATAAGATCAATATACACGCTGAGTTTTGTAACTGTAGGTAAAACTATAACTAAGTTATAACACACTTTATGCATCCTTTTTTAATCATAAATTCGTTTCCTCGCCACGGCCAAACCGTTCGAGATATCAAAAATCCGTCCGCAATTTAGCATCCTCCATGTCTTGACTTCATGCACACCGAGTTTCGTGGTCATCGGATGAATTCTCTGGGAGAAGTGTTTCAAATGCCAGAACATGCGTTTCCATACAGCCCATAATAGCCGACTTCCTGTTGGGCTGGCGTAAAACTTAGAGCACGAAAGTTGTTCGGCCCGATGAGATCTATAAGTGTACCGAGTTTCATATTATTACATGCAAGCGTGTTTGATATATGGACATGTTTTTGAATCCCATTCCAGGGGGCGCTGTCGAGCCTCCCTGCCACGCCCGGGTCCCAGCTTCAGCGCGGCCCTAATGGCCGCGGGTTCTGACATTTGTGCAAAGTTTCAAGAGTTTTTGAGCACGTTAAGGCCCCCAAAAGTGCCCAAAAGGTAGTAAAATAATAATAATAATAATAATAAAGAAGAAGAATAATAAATAAATATAGCTGCAAGCAGCGATTACGGGCCCAAGCCGGTGGCACCGCCACCCTGGTGCCTTTAGTTACACTAAAGGCACCGTGCTGGCGCTGCCACCGGCTTGGGCCCTCCATCGCTGCTTGCAGCTATATTTATTTATATATATATATATATATATATATATATATATATATATATATAAAGCCGCCACCCCGTTGCCTTTGGGGTTCCTGTGCACGACGGGCAATAACGTAACCCCGCTTTGACTGTCGAGAAGAAGTCTGCTTTAGAGCTTGTATCAGTGTGAGTCTTTCTGCTCCCCTCCAAACACACACAGAAAAGGGGGGGGGGGCTGTCTGTGTGTGCCCCCCCCCCCCCCCCCCCCCCCCCCACACACACAGAGAGAGAATGGCAGGGGGAACTCTGTCAGAGAGAGACAAAACCACATTCAAACCAAAATATCTGACTTCCTGTTGGTCGGAGCTTATGACTGTAAATGAGAAAGTTGTCCGGATCGATAAGCATAATATACAGACCAAGTTTTGTGACTGTAGGTAATAATAACCCCCCCAACTTTAGTCAAAAGTATCTTGAAAGTAACACACTTCCTGCTGCCAGTTGGTGGCGCTATAACTTTGACTCACAATAGTCACATCCATGTGATAGCCCTCTTACAACAAACACACTGCTGAAGTTTCATCAAGATCAATAAATGTATGAAGACGTTATAACACATTGTGTTTTTCTTTTCTCGCCATAACTTCGTTTCCTCGCCACGGCCAAACCATTCGAGATATCAAAAATCCGTCTGCAATTTAGCGTCCTCAATGTCTAGACTTCATGCTGACCGAGTTTGGTGAAGATCAAATTAAATTTCTTGGAGGAGTATATAAAATTCCAGGGGATTGCGTTTTCATACAACCCATAATAGCCGACTTCCTGTTGGGCTGGCGTAAAACTTAGAGCACGAAAGTTGTTCGGCCCGATGAGATCTATATGTGTACCGAGTTTCATACTAATTCATGCAATATTCAGTTTGATATATGGACCAAGTTTTCGGACCCCGTTAAAGGGGGCGCTGTTGAGCCCCCCTGCCACACCCGGGTACCAGCTTCAGTCCGGCCCTGATGGCCGCAGGTTCTGACCTGTGTGCAAAGTTTCAAGAGTTTTCGAGCACGTTAAGGGCCCCAAAAGTGCCCGAGAAGTCCCACACAGCAGAGAAAGGGTTAAAATAAAGCCCCCCCTCCTCTCTCACACACACAGACACTGAGAGAGACTGGCAAAATTCCCATCAAATCACATTCAAACCAAAATATCTGACTTCCTGTTGGTCGGAGCTAATGACTGTAAATTAGAAAGTTGTCCGGCTCGGGGAGATAAATATAAATATCGATTTTTGTTACTGTAGGTAAAACTAATACCCCATTTTTGACTAAAGGTGGCGCTACTGAGCCCCTTACCACGCCCGTTTCTGAAACTTTGCACAAGTGTACTAGGCAATAAATGTAAAGTGTCTGTCGAGTTTCATGCAATTTCAAGCATGCTAAGAGTCTCAAAAACTTTAAAAAAGAATATTAAAGTTTGCTGCGTTGCCATGGCAACAGTATTTAAGATATCAATAATCCTTTCACAGGTCTACATCTGCCGTGTGTTTACATTATACACATAAAGTTTGAAGCAAATCGGGTAAAAATAAGAGGGTGATTTTAAAGCATTTTGAAAGTGACACACTTCCTGCTGCCAGTTGGTGGCGCTATAACTTTGACTCACAATAGTCACATCCATGTGATCGGCCTCTTACAGCGAACACACTGCTGAAGTTTCATCAAGATCAGTTAATGTATGAGGATGTTATAACACACTTCCTGTTTCCAATATTCGCCATAAATTCGTTTCCTCGCCACGGCCAAACCGTTCGAGATATCAAAAATCCCCTGGCAATTTTTCATCCTCCATGTCTTGACTTCATGCACACCGAGTTTCGTGGTGATTGGTTGAATTTTCTAGGAGGAGTATTTTAAATTCCATTGCATGTGTTTTTTAAACTACGCCAAATAGCCGACTTCCTGTTGGGCTGGGGTAAAAAGTCAGAGCACGAAGGATATATGAACCGATGAGATCTATAAGTGTACCGAGTTTCATATTATTACACGCAAGCGTGTTTGATTTATGGACCAAGTTTTCGGACTGCGTTCCAGGGGGCGCTGTCGAGCCCCCCTGCCACGCCCGGGTACCAGCTTCAGTCCGGCTCTAATGGCCGCGGGTTCTGACCCGTGTGCAAAGTTTCAAGAGTTTTTGAGCACGTTAAGAGACCCAAAAGTGCCCGAATAGTCGTAAGAAAAATAATAATAAATATATATATATATATATATATATATATATATATATATAAATATAAATAAATATAGCTGCAAGCAGCGATTACGGGCCCAAGCCGGTGGCACCGCCACCCTGGTGCCTTTAGTTACACTAAAGGCACCGGGCTGGCGCTGCCACCGGCTTGGGCCCTCCATCGCTGCTTGCAGCTATATTTATTTATATTTATATATATATATATATATATATATATATATATATATATAAAAAGCCGCCACCCCGTTGCCTTTCGGGTTCCTGTGCACGACGGGCAATAACGTAACCCCGCTTTGACTGTCGAGAAGAAGTCTGCTTTAGAGCTTGTATCAGTGTGAGTCTTTCTGCTCCCCTCCAAACACACACAGAAAAGGGGGGGGGGCTGTCTGTGTGTGTGCCCTCCCTCCCTCCCTCCCCACACACACACACACACACACACACACACACACACACACACACACACACAGAGAATGGCAGGGGGAACTCTGTCAGAGAGAGACAAAACCACATTCAAACCAAAATATCTGACTTCCTGTTGGTCGGAGCTTATGACTGTAAATGAGAAAGTTGTCCGGATCGATAAGCACAATATAGAGACCGAGTTTTGTGACTGTAGGTAAAAATAACCCACCCACTTTAGTCAAAAGTATCTTGAAAGTAACACACTTCCTGCTGCCAGTTGGTGGCGCTATAACTTTGACTCACAATAGTCACATCCATGTGATCGCCCTCTTACAACAAACACACTGCTGAAGTTTCATCAAGATCAATAAATGTATGAAGACGTTATAACACATTGTGTTTTTCTTTTCTCGCCATAACTTTGTTTCCTCGCCACGGCCAAACCGTTCGAGATATCAAAAATCCGTCCGCAATTTAGCGTCCTCAATGTCTTGACTTCATGCTGACCGAGTTTGGTGGCGATAGGATAATTTTTCTTGGAGGAGTATATCAAATTCCAGGGGCATGCATTTTCATACAGCCCATGATAGCCGACTTCCTGTTGGACTGGCGTAAAACTTAGAGCACGAAAGTTGTTCGGCCCGATTAAATCTATATGTGTACCGAGTTTCATATTATTACATGCAAACGTGTTTGATATATGGACCAAGTTTTTCGGACCACGTTCAAGGGGGCGCTGTTGAGCCCCCCTGCCACGCCCGGGTACCAGCTTCAGCCCAGCCCTGATGGCCGCAGGTTCTGACCTGTGTGCAAAGTTTCAAGAGTTTTCGAGCACGTTAAGGGCCCCAAAAGTGCCAGAGAAGTCCCACACAGCAGAGAAAGGGTTAAAATAAAGCCCCCCTCCTCTCTCACACACACAGACACTGAGAGAGACTGGCAAAATTCCCATCAAATCACATTCAAACCAAAATATCTGACTTCCTGTTGGTCGGAGCTAATGACTGTAAATTAGAAAGTTGTCCGGCTCGGGGAGATAAATATAAATACCGATTTTTGTTACTGTAGGTAAAACTAATACCCCATTTTTGACTAAAGGTGGCGCTACTGAGCCCCTTACCACGCCCGTTTCTGAAACTTCACACATGCCTAGTACCTAATAAATCTGATATGCATGTTGAGTTTCATGCAATTTGAAGCATGTTAAGAGCCTCAAATGCACCGAAAAAGAATATAAAAGTTTAAAGCGTTGCCATGGCAACAGTATTTAAGATATCAATAATTCTTTCACAGGTCTACATCTGCCGTGTGTTTACATTATACACATAAAGTTTGAAGCAAATCGGGTAAAAATAAGAGGGTGAATTCAAAGCATTTTGAAAGTGACACACTTCCTGCTGCCAGTTGGTGGCGCTATAACTTTGACTCACAATAGTCACATCCATGTGATCGGCCTCTTACAGCGAACACACTGCTGAAGTTTCATCAAGATCAGTTAATGTATGAGGATGTTATAACACACTTCCTGTTTCCAATATTCGCCATAAATTCGTTTCCTCGCCACGGCCAAACCGTTCGAGATATCAAAAATCCCCTCGCAATTTATCATCCTCCATGTCTTGACTTCATGCACACCGAGTTTCGTGGTCATCCGATGAATTCTCTAGGACAAGTGTTTCAAATGCCAGAACATGCGTTTCCATACAGCCCATAATAACCGACTTCCTGTTGGACTGGCGTAAAACTTAGAGCACGAAAGTTGTTCGGCCCGATGAGATCTATACGTGTACCGAGTTTCATATTATTACATGCAAGCGTGTTTGAGATATGGACATGTTTTTGAATCCCATTCCAGGGGGCGCTGGCGAGCCCCCCTGCCACGCCCGGGTCCCAGCTTCAGTCGGGCCCTAATGGCCGCAGGTTCTGACATTTGTGCAAAGTTTCAAGAGTTTTTGAGCACGTTAAGGCCCCCAAAAGTGCCCAAAAGGTAGTAATATAATAATAATAAAGAAGAAGAATAAATAATAATCCCATGGAAAACAATAGGGCCTTCGCCTTTTCAAGGCTTGGGCCCTAATAATCCTAAGAAAAACAATAGGGCCTTCGCCTTTTCAAGGCTTGGGCCCTAATAATAATCCTTTGGAAAACAATAGGGCCTTCGCCCTTTCAGGGCTTGGGCCCTAATAAGAACGGGAACAGATACAATAGGTGCCCGCACCTTCAGTGCTTGGCCCCTAATTAGACTGGAAATGGAAGAACTGCATTTGACATGTTAAATCAAAATGTTGACAAAGATAAATAATATACAACAATACCTATCAGCTACTACTCACCTGCTCAAGGTGCTGGACAATCCCCTTAAACCCCCTTAGGAAATGGTCCAAGGCCCTCAATAGGTGAGATACCCACCTTGTACCTCCTATTCTGGTGGGCATCAGAGGTTTTATCCCTAGCACTGAGGAACTGTCCTTTAGTTTGGCTCTATTCAGTGGGCTCCTGTGATAGAAGGTGAACAGGCCAGTCAAGAGGTCCTCAACTTTCCTACACAGACTGTTGGTCTTGTAACAACACTTACTATGTATAATACATTTGTAAGGGTCAATTTAGCTCAAAGGAATTATGAATTAATTTATAGGGAATCTTTAAAAGAATCATTCATACGGCCGAGCAAATGACTCGTCCAGCGTTCATTTATAGATGAACGGGCCGTAGTTATCAGCTCTGCAGCGGATGTAAATATCCAAACTATAGTGAAAACACTATTTATTAGCAAGGTAACTTAGATCAGCAGTTTAAGACATTAAATTCGGGACATTAATTTAAATTTGGGTTCTTTCATCCGCTCGTCTACATGGTTACTTGTCTGTCGGGAGTAAATCTGCTCTTCCGCTAACGGTCTTTTTCTGACTCTTTTTTTCTTCTACCTCCTCCTCCGAATCTTTGTTCGGGTTCTAATGTTTTAAGCTCAAATGTTTGTCCAGCCTCCTGGATGAGTTCTGACCAATTAGGCACTGTCTTTATTTGAGAGGTGGCATTTTCTTCACCTCACGTCGTAAATCATGCATTATCTGTGATCTCTTTACTCTACAGAGTACAGAGGCCACAGTTTAGACATCATTACTATTATAAAAATACTAAACATTTCACACAGATTTCAATCAAGCCATCTTCTGAATTACAAACATATGATCATACTGATAGGAAGCACGACACACTTTCATTCAAACATCTAATAGTTATAACCATTACATGACTTATGTGATCTAAGCATAATAGACACATATAGAGGTTTTAAACACAATATATAATTATGTAGTTGGATTATGTTTGGTTAGAAGTTCATCAAGAATTGTTTTGGGATGATTTTATGTCATTTTATATGTAAAGTCTTAGTCTCTGTGGGTTTTGAGGAGGTTGTTCAGAGGTCCTTAAGAAAAGGAGGTCTCTTTTACATCCTTTGTCATTAATCTTGGTGGGTTCCAGAGCCTTGCCATCTCTGAACCAATCAGTCTTTCCCAAACTATCTAACTTGACAACGTTCGTCGTTGTTGGGCTCATCTCTTATGGCCATAAATTCCTTACTGGGGGTTTTTCGTTGGCTATGGTAGACTGGCTGGAGCCGGGGTTTTATGGCTCTGGATTGGTGATTTGAGGTCTGGAGTGTTGAGTTCTGTGTGGAATTATGTTTGAACGAATCACCTGGAAGATTCATTTGTGTTTGGTTTGCCCTCAAATGCTACAGTCTTCATTACATCTTTAAATGCCAACTCAAGGCGGTGTGCCATACAGTGGACTCCTAAAATGTACGTCCTTTCCCCACAAAGCCTGCTGACAACTCCTGTCTTCGATCCTGTCATAACGGCCGCTCTATCCGTCCCACAAGCAAATAGCTTCTCCTTCCATTCCTCCTCACCGCAACTTACTGCAGACATCTGGGAGCATATTGCATCTGTTATATGTGCTGCATCTGCCTTTTTCAATGCCTGGATCCCCACAAACTGCACCTTGACTTTTCCTGCTCTGCTCATTCTAGCGTAGACCAACTCTTCTTCCATTACATGTCTGTGGATCCATCTGCCATTATGGAGATGAACTTGGTGGCAGATATCTCCTTTACCCTCCTCCTTTCAACCTCTGCTATATAGTGCTTGGGCCTGGTTTGCATTTCTATACGTCTTCCCTACAGCTAAACCTTTCTGTTCATCCACCCTACAGACACAATGACAATTCAGTTAGCTTGATAACACATGCATGCCAGCGCATGCACGCACGTACGTACACACACACACACACACACACACACACACACACACACACACAAACACACACACGTACACACACACACACACATACACACACAAACACACACACACACACACACACACACACACACACACACACACACACACACACACACACACACACACCCACACAGTGCTAACTCAACAGATAGACCTACCACAGCTCGTATGTAAACAAATTACACGCGGCTGTGTTGGTGGCTGATTTAGTCACGTAGACAGGGCCTGGCAGTTGTTAGTTACAGCGTTCAGGAACCGTTAAGCAGAACTAAATTAATATTATTATTACTGGTAAAGTTACCGGGTACCGGACATTTTCTCACCGATTCTAAACTCCCAACATGCACACGCACACACATCTGTACAACTGTTATTGTACTGTAGCCTACGTCAGCGTTGCATTATCTCATCCCTA
This sequence comes from Phoxinus phoxinus, assembly GCF_949152265.1. Taxonomy (NCBI): domain Eukaryota; kingdom Metazoa; phylum Chordata; class Actinopteri; order Cypriniformes; family Leuciscidae; genus Phoxinus; species Phoxinus phoxinus. The sequence continues at coordinate 85 of NW_027639422.1, read as the reverse complement.
CTTACTCGCACATCCAAACGTAGTCAGAGAAGGGCCTCATATTCTTTCCGATCGCATGAACATTCCGAAACAGCAGACGCATCCT